>NW_027478161.1:4848484-5151515 GCF_051020975.1 Osmia lignaria lignaria
TGCAGAGGTATCTCAAAGAATGGGGCCACGGTGTTTCTGTATCTCTATTATGTTGGTGCGGCTTCGGAACTTTTAAATATCTTGATATATCTCGAGAACTACGCATCTGATCAAAAAATATCATAGAACATAAATTGTAGGAAACATAATTCTCTACAAAAAAGGTCTCTTAAGATTTTGCCATAGCTCGTTTCGTTTCCGAGATATTTGCAGATATATCTCAAGGGAAGGGGCCTGACGGACATATTTCGAGATATTTCTTCTTCTTGTTGTTCTTCTTCTGCACAGCTAAGCTGGAAGTGGCATTTGCAGCTCGCAATAGTGCAGAGGTATCTCAAAGAAAGGGGCCACGGTGTTTCTGTATCTCTATTATGTTGGTGCGTCTTCGGAACTTTTAAATATCTTGATATATCTCGAGAAGTACGCTTCTGATCAAAAAATATCATAGAACATAAATTGTAGGAAACATAATTCTCTACAAAAAAGGTCTCTTAAGATTTTGCCATAGCTCGCTTCGTTTCCGAGATATTTGCAGATCTATCTCAAGGGAAGGGGCCTGGCGGACATATTTCGAGATATTTCTTCTTCTTGTCGTTCTTCTTCTGCACAGCTAAACTGGAAGTGGCATTTCCAGCTCGCAATAGTGCAGAGTTATCTCAAAGAAAGGGGCCACGGTGTTTCTGTATCTCTATTATGTTGGTGCGGCTTCGGAACTTTTAAATATCTTGATATATCTCGAGAACTACGCATCTGATCAAAAAATATCATAGAACATAAAAAGTAGGAAACTTAATTCTCTACAAAAAAGGTCTCTTAACATTTTGCCATAGCTTGCTTCGTTTTCGAGATATTTGCAGATTTATCTCAAGGGAAGGGGCCTGGCGGACATATTTCGAGATATTTCTTCTTCTTGTCGTTCTTCTTCTGCACAGCTAAACTGGAAGTGGCATTTCCAGCTCGCAATAGTGCAGAGTTATCTCAAAGAAAGGGGCCACGGTGTTTCTGTATCTCTATTATGTTGGTGCGGCTTCGGAACTTTTAAATATCTTGATCTATCTCGAGAACTACGCATCTGATCAAAAAATATCATAGAACATAAAAAGTAGGAAACATAATTCTCTACAAAAAAGGTCCCTTAACATTTTGCCATAGCTCGCTTCGTTTCCGAGATATTTGCAGATCTATCTCAAGGGAAGGGGCCTGGCGGACATATTTCGAGATATTTCTTCTTCTTGTCGTTCTTCTTCTGCACAGCTAAACTGGAAGTGGCATTTCCAGCTCGCAATAGTGCAGAGTTATCTCAAAGAAAGGGGCCACGGTGTTTCTGTATCTCTATTATGTTGGTGCGGCTTCGGAACTTTTAAATATCTTGATATATCTCGAGAACTACGCATCTGATCAAAAAATATCATAGAACATAAAAAGTAGGAAACTTAATTCTCCACAAAAAAGGTCTCTTAACATTTTGCCATAGCTTGCTTCGTCTTCGAGGTATTTGCAGATTTATCTCAAGGGAAGGGGACTGACGGACATATTTCGAGATATTTCTTCTTCTTGTCGTTCTTCTTCTGCACAGCTAAACTGGAAGTGGCATTTCCAGCTCGCAATAGTGCAGAGTTATCTCAAAGAAAGGGGCCACGGTGTTTCTGTATCTCTATTATGTTGGTGCGGCTTCGGAACTTTTAAATATCTTGATATATCTCGAGAACTACGCATCTGATCAAAAAATATCATAGAACATAAAAAGTAGGAAACTTAATTCTCTACAAAAAAGGTCTCTTAACATTTTGCCATACCTCGCTTCGTTTCCGAGATATTTGCAGATTTATCTCAAGGGAAGAGGACTGACGGACATATTTCGAGATATTTCTTCTTCTTGTTGTTCTTCTTCTGCACAGCTAAGCTGGAAGTGGCATTTCCAGCTCGCAATAGTGCAGAGTTATCTCAAAGAAAGGGGCCACGGTGTTTCTGTATCTCTATTATGTTGGTGCGGCTTCGGAACTTTTAAATATCTTGATATATCTCGAGAACTACGCATCTGATCAAAAAATATCATAGAACATAAAAAGTAGGAAACTTAATTCTCTACAAAAAAGGTCTCTTAACATTTTGCCATAGCTCGCTTCGTTTCCGAGATATTTGCAGATTTATCTCAAGGGAAGAGGACTGACGGACATATTTCGAGATATTTCTTCTTCTTGTTGTTCTTCTTCTGCACAGCTAAGCTGGAAGTGGCATTTGCAGCTCGCAATAGTGCAGAGTTATCTCAAAGAAAGAGGCCACGGTGTTTCTGTACCTCTATTATGTTGGTGCAGCTTCGGAACTTTTAAATATCTTGATCTATCTCGAGAACTACGCATCTGATCAAAAAATATCATAGAACATAAAAAGTAGGAAACATAATTCTCTACAAAAAAGGTCTCTTAACATTTTGCCATAGCTTGCTTCGTTTTCGAGATATTTGCAGATTTATCTCAAGGGAAGGGGCCTGGCGGACATATTTCGAGATATTTCTTCTTCTTGTCGTTCTTCTTCTGCACAGCTAAACTGGAAGTGGCATTTCCAGCTCGCAATAGTGCAGAGTTATCTCAAAGAAAGGGGCCACGGTGTTTCTGTATCTCTATTATATTGGTGCGGCTTCGGAACTTTTAAATATCTCGATATATCTCGAAAACTACGCTTCTGATCAAAAAATATCATAGAACATAAAAAGTAGGAAACTTAATTCTCTACAAAAAAGGTCTCTTAACATTTTGCCATAGCTTGCTTCGTCTTCGAGGTATTTGCAGATTTATCTCAAGGGAAGGGGACTGACGGACATATTTCGAGATATTTCTTCTTCTTGTCGTTCTTCTTCTGCACAGCTAAACTGGAAGTGGCATTTCCAGCTCGCAATAGTGCAGAGTTATCTCAAAGAAAGGGGCCACGGTGTTTCTGTATCTCTATTATGTTGGTGCGGCTTCGGAACTTTTAAATATCTTGATATATCTCGAGAACTACGCATCTGATCAAAAAATATCATAGAACATAAAAAGTAGGAAACTTAATTCTCTACAAAAAAGGTCTCTTAACATTTTGCCATAGCTTGCTTCGTTTTCGAGATATTTGCAGATTTATCTCAAGGGAAGGGGCCTGGCGGACATATTTCGAGATATTTCTTCTTCTTGTCGTTCTTCTTCTGCACAGCTAAACTGGAAGTGGCATTTCCAGCTCGCAATAGTGCAGAGTTATCTCAAAGAAAGGGGCCACGGTGTTTCTGTATCTCTATTATGTTGGTGCGGCTTCGGAACTTTTAAATATCTTGATCTATCTCGAGAACTACGCATCTGATCAAAAAATATCATAGAACATAAAAAGTAGGAAACATAATTCTCTACAAAAAAGGTCCCTTAACATTTTGCCATAGCTCGCTTCGTTTCCGAGATATTTGCAGATCTATCTCAAGGGAAGGGGCCTGGCGGACATATTTCGAGATATTTCTTCTTCTTGTCGTTCTTCTTCTGCACAGCTAAACTGGAAGTGGCATTTCCAGCTCGCAATAGTGCAGAGTTATCTCAAAGAAAGGGGCCACGGTGTTTCTGTATCTCTATTATGTTGGTGCGGCTTCGGAACTTTTAAATATCTTGATATATCTCGAGAACTACGCATCTGATCAAAAAATATCATAGAACATAAAAAGTAGGAAACTTAATTCTCTACAAAAAAGGTCTCTTAACATTTTGCCATAGCTTGCTTCGTTTTCGAGATATTTGCAGATTTATCTCAAGGGAAGGGGCCTGGCGGACATATTTCGAGATATTTCTTCTTCTTGTCGTTCTTCTTCTGCACAGCTAAACTGGAAGTGGCATTTCCAGCTCGCAATAGTGCAGAGTTATCTCAAAGAAAGGGGCCACGGTGTTTCTGTATCTCTATTATATTGGTGCGGATTCGGAACTTTTAAATATCTCGATATATCTCGAAAACTACGCTTCTGATCAAAAAATATCATAGAACATAAAAAGTAGGAAACTTAATTCTCTACAAAAAAGGTCTCTTAACATTTTGCCATAGCTTGCTTCGTCTTCGAGGTATTTGCAGATTTATCTCAAGGGAAGGGGACTGACGGACATATTTCGAGATATTTCTTCTTCTTGTCGTTCTTCTTCTGCACAGCTAAACTGGAAGTGGCATTTCCAGCTCGCAATAGTGCAGAGTTATCTCAAAGAAAGGGGCCACGGTGTTTCTGTATCTCTATTATGTTGGTGCGGCTTCGGAACTTTTAAATATCTTGATATATCTCGAGAACTACGCATCTGATCAAAAAATATCATAGAACATAAAAAGTAGGAAACTTAATTCTCTACAAAAAAGGTCTCTTAACATTTTGCCATACCTCGCTTCGTTTCCGAGATATTTGCAGATTTATCTCAAGGGAAGAGGACTGACGGACATATTTCGAGATATTTCTTCTTCTTGTTGTTCTTCTTCTGCACAGCTAAGCTGGAAGTGGCATTTCCAGCTCGCAATAGTGCAGAGTTATCTCAAAGAAAGGGGCCACGGTGTTTCTGTATCTCTATTATGTTGGTGCGGCTTCGGAACTTTTAAATATCTTGATATATCTCGAGAACTACGCATCTGATCAAAAAATATCATAGAACATAAAAAGTAGGAAACTTAATTCTCTACAAAAAAGGTCTCTTAACATTTTGCCATAGCTCGCTTCGTTTCCGAGATATTTGCAGATTTATCTCAAGGGAAGAGGACTGACGGACATATTTCGAGATATTTCTTCTTCTTCTTGTTCTTCTTCTGCACAGCTAAGCTGGAAGTGGCATTTGCAGCTCGCAATAGTGCAGAGTTATCTCAAAGAAAGAGGCCACGGTGTTTCTGTACCTCTATTATGTTGGTGCAGCTTCGGAACTTTTAAATATCTTGATCTATCTCGAGAACTACGCATCTGATCAAAAAATATCATAGAACATGAAAAGTAGGAAACTTAACTCTCTACAAAAAAGGTCTCTTAAGATTTTGCCATAGCTCGTTTCGTTTCCGAGATATTTGCAGATATATCTCAAGGGAAGGGGCCTGACGGACATATTTCGAGATATTTCTTCTTCTTGTTGTTCTTCTTCTGCACAGCTAAGCTGGAAGTGGCATTTGCAGGTCGCAATAGTGCAGAGTTATCTCAAAGAAAGGGCCCACGGTGTTTCTGTATCTCTATTATGTTGGTGCGGCTTCGGAACTTTTAAATATCTCGATATATCTCGAAAACTACGCTTCTGATCAAAAAATATCATAGAACATAAAAAGTAGGAAACTTAATTCTCTACAAAAAAGGTCTCTTAACATTTTGCCATAGCTTGCTTCGTCTTCGAGATATTCGCAGATTTATCTCAAGGGAAGGGGACTGACGGACATATTTCGAGATATTTCTTCTTCTTGTTGTTCTTCTTCTGCACAGCTAAGCTGGAAGTGGCATTTGCAGCTCGCAATAGTGCAGAGTTATCTCAAAGAAAGAGGCCACGGTGTTTCTGTACCTCTATTGTGTTGGTGCAGCTTCGGAACTTTTAAATATCTTGATATATCTCGAGAACTACGCATCTGATCAAAAAATATCATAGAACATAAAAAGTAGAAAACTTAATTCTCTACAAAAAAGGTCTCTCAACATTTTGCCATAGCTCGCTTCGTTTCCGAGATATATGCAGATTTATCTCAAGGGAAGGGGCCTGACGGACATATTTCGAGATATTTCTTCTTCTTGTTGTTCTTCTTCTGCACAGCTAAACTGGAAGTGGCATTTCCAGCTCGCGATAGTGCAGAGTTATCTGAAAGAAAGGGGCCACGGTGTTTCTGTATCTCTATTATGTTGGTGCGGCTTCGGAACTTTTAAATATCTTGATATATCTCGAGAACTACGCTTCTGATCAAAAAATATCATAGAACATAAATTGTAGGAAACATAATTCTCTACAAAAAAGGTCTCTTAAGATTTTGCCATAGCTCGCTTCGTTTCCGAGATATTTGCAGATCTATCTCAAGGGAAGGGGCCTGGCGGACATATTTCGAGATATTTCTTCTTCTTGTCGTTCTTCTTCTGCACAGCTAAACTGGAAGTGGCATTTCCAGCTCGCAATAGTGCAGAGTTATCTCAAAGAAAGGGGCCACGGTGTTTCTGTATCTCTATTATGTTGGTGCGGCTTCGGAACTTTTAAATATCTTGATCTATCTCGAGAACTACGCATCTGATCAAAAAATATCATAGAACATAAAAAGTAGGAAACATAATTCTCTACAAAAAAGGTCCCTTAACATTTTGCCATAGCTCGCTTCGTTTCCGAGATATTTGCAGATCTATCTCAAGGGAAGGGGCCTGGCGGACATATTTCGAGATATTTCTTCTTCTTGTCGTTCTTCTTCTGCACAGCTAAACTGGAAGTGGCATTTCCAGCTCGCAATAGTGCAGAGTTATCTCAAAGAAAGGGGCCACGGTGTTTCTGTATCTCTATTATGTTGGTGCGGCTTCGGAACTTTTAAATATCTTGATATATCTCGAGAACTACGCATCTGATCAAAAAATATCATAGAACATAAAAAGTAGGAAACTTAATTCTCTACAAAAAAGGTCTCTTAACATTTTGCCATAGCTTGCTTCGTTTTCGAGATATTTGCAGATTTATCTCAAGGGAAGGGGCCTGGCGGACATATTTCGAGATATTTCTTCTTCTTGTCGTTCTTCTTCTGCACAGCTAAACTGGAAGTGGCATTTCCAGCTCGCAATAGTGCAGAGTTATCTCAAAGAAAGGGGCCACGGTGTTTCTGTATCTCTATTATATTGGTGCGGCTTCGGAACTTTTAAATATCTCGATATATCTCGAAAACTACGCTTCTGATCAAAAAATATCATAGAACATAAAAAGTAGGAAACTTAATTCTCTACAAAAAAGGTCTCTTAACATTTTGCCATAGCTTGCTTCGTCTTCGAGGTATTTGCAGATTTATCTCAAGGGAAGGGGACTGACGGACATATTTCGAGATATTTCTTCTTCTTGTCGTTCTTCTTCTGCACAGCTAAACTGGAAGTGGCATTTCCAGCTCGCAATAGTGCAGAGTTATCTCAAAGAAAGGGGCCACGGTGTTTCTGTATCTCTATTATGTTGGTGCGGCTTCGGAACTTTTAAATATCTTGATATATCTCGAGAACTACGCATCTGATCAAAAAATATCATAGAACATAAAAAGTAGGAAACTTAATTCTCTACAAAAAAGGTCTCTTAACATTTTGCCATACCTCGCTTCGTTTCCGAGATATTTGCAGATTTATCTCAAGGGAAGAGGACTGACGGACATATTTCGAGATATTTCTTCTTCTTGTTGTTCTTCTTCTGCACAGCTAAGCTGGAAGTGGCATTTCCAGCTCGCAATAGTGCAGAGTTATCTCAAAGAAAGGGGCCACGGTGTTTCTGTATCTCTATTATGTTGGTGCGGCTTCGGAACTTTTAAATATCTTGATATATCTCGAGAACTACGCATCTGATCAAAAAATATCATAGAACATAAAAAGTAGGAAACTTAATTCTCTACAAAAAAGGTCTCTTAACATTTTGCCATAGCTCGCTTCGTTTCCGAGATATTTGCAGATTTATCTCAAGGGAAGAGGACTGACGGACATATTTCGAGATATTTCTTCTTCTTGTTGTTCTTCTTCTGCACAGCTAAGCTGGAAGTGGCATTTGCAGCTCGCAATAGTGCAGAGTTATCTCAAAGAAAGAGGCCACGGTGTTTCTGTACCTCTATTATGTTGGTGCAGCTTCGGAACTTTTAAATATCTTGATCTATCTCGAGAACTACGCATCTGATCAAAAAATATCATAGAACATAAAAAGTAGGAAACATAATTCTCTACAAAAAAGGTCCCTTAACATTTTGCCATAGCTCGCTTCGTTTCCGAGATATTTGCAGATCTATCTCAAGGGAAGGGGCCTGGCGGACATATTTCGAGATATTTCTTCTTCTTGTCGTTCTTCTTCTGCACAGCTAAACTGGAAGTGGCATTTCCAGCTCGCAATAGTGCAGAGTTATCTCAAAGAAAGGGGCCACGGTGTTTCTGTATCTCTATTATGTTGGTGCGGCTTCGGAACTTTTAAATATCTTGATATATCTCGAGAACTACGCATCTGATCAAAAAATATCATAGAACATGAAAAGTAGGAAACTTAATTCTCTACAAAAAAGGTCTCTTAAGATTTTGCCATAGCTCGTTTCGTTTCCGAGATATTTGCAGATATATCTCAAGGGAAGGGGCCTGACGGACATATTTCGAGATATTTCTTCTTCTTGTTGTTCTTCTTCTGCACAGCTAAGCTGGAAGTGGCATTTGCAGGTCGCAATAGTGCAGAGTTATCTCAAAGAAAGGGCCCACGGTGTTTCTGTATCTCTATTATGTTGGTGCGGCTTCGGAACTTTTAAATATCTCGATATATCTCGAAAACTACGCTTCTGATCAAAAAATATCATAGAACATAAAAAGTAGGAAACTTAATTCTCTACAAAAAAGGTCTCTTAACATTTTGCCATAGCTTGCTTCGTCTTCGAGATATTCGCAGATTTATCTCAAGGGAAGGGGACTGACGGACATATTTCGAGATATTTCTTCTTCTTGTTGTTCTTCTTCTGCACAGCTAAGCTGGAAGTGGCATTTGCAGCTCGCAATAGTGCAGAGTTATCTCAAAGAAAGAGGCCACGGTGTTTATGTACCTCTATTGTGTTGGTGCAGCTTCGGAACTTTTAAATATCTTGATATATCTCGAGAACTACGCATCTGATCAAAAAATATCATAGAACATAAAAAGTAGAAAACTTAATTCTCTACAAAAAAGGTCTCTCAACATTTTGCCATAGCTCGCTTCGTTTCCGAGATATATGCAGATTTATCTCAAGGGAAGGGGCCTGACGGACATATTTCGAGATATTTCTTCTTCTTGTTGTTCTTCTTCTGCACAGCTAAACTGGAAGTGGCATTTCCAGCTCGCGATAGTGCAGAGTTATCTGAAAGAAAGGGGCCACGGTGTTTCTGTATCTCTATTATGTTGGTGCGGCTTCGGAACTTTTAAATATCTTGATATATCTCGAGAACTACGCTTCTGATCAAAAAATATCATAGAACATAAATTGTAGGAAACATAATTCTCTACAAAAAAGGTCTCTTAAGATTTTGCCATAGCTCGCTTCGTTTCCGAGATATTTGCAGATCTATCTCAAGGGAAGGGGCCTGGCGGACATATTTCGAGATATTTCTTCTTCTTGTCGTTCTTCTTCTGCACAGCTAAACTGGAAGTGG
Organism: Osmia lignaria lignaria; assembly: GCF_051020975.1. NCBI lineage: Eukaryota > Metazoa > Arthropoda > Insecta > Hymenoptera > Megachilidae > Osmia > Osmia lignaria. The sequence continues at coordinate 4,857,804 of NW_027478161.1, forward strand.
CATTTCCAGCTCGCAATAGTGCAGAGTTATCTCAAAGAAAGGGGCCACGGTGTTTCTGTATCTCTATTATGTTGGTGCGGCTTCGGAACTTTTAAATATCTTGATATATGTCGAGAACTACGCATCTGATCAAAAAATATCACAGAACATAAAAAGTAGGAAACTTAATTCTCTACAAAAAAGGTCCCTTAACATTTTGCCATAGCTCGCTTCGTTTCCGAGATATATGCAGATTTATCTGAAGGGAAGGGGCCTGACGGACATATTTCGAGATATTTCTTCTTCTTGTTGTTCTTCTTCTGCACAGCTAAACTGGAAGTGGCATTTCCAGCTCGCAATAGTGCAGAGTTATCTGAAAGAAAGGGGCCACGGTGTTTCTGTATCTCTATTATGTTGGTGCGGCTTCGGAACTTTTAAATATCTTGATATATCTCGAGAACTACGCTTCTGATCAAAAAATATCATAGAACATAAATTGTAGGAAACATAATTCTCTACAAAAAAGGTCTCTTAAGATTTTGCCATAGCTCGTTTCGTTTCCGAGATATTTGCAGATATATCTCAAGGGAAGGGGCCTGACGGACATATTTCGAGATATTTCTTCTTCTTGTTGTTCTTCTTCTGCACAGCTAAACTGCAAGTGGCATTTCCAGCTCGCAATAGTGCAGAGTTATCTCAAAGAATGGGGCCACGGTGTTTCTGTATCTCTATTATGTTGGTGCGGCTTCGGAACTTTTAAATATCTTGATATATCTCGAGAACTACGCATCTGATCAAAAAATATCATAGAACATCAAAAGTAGGTAACTTAATACTCTACAAAAAAGGTCTCCTAACATTTTGCCATAGCTCGCTTCGTTTCCGAGATATTTGCAGATTGAGCTCAAGGGAAGGGGCCTGACGGACATATTTCGAGATATTTCTTCTTCTTGTTGTTCTTCTTCTGCACAGCTAAGCTGGAAGTGGCATTTGCAGCTCGCAATAGTGCAGAGTTACCTCAAAGAAAGGGGCCACGGTGTTTCTGTATCTCTATTATGTTGGTGCCGCTTCGGAACTTTTAAATATCTGGATATATCTCGAGAACTACGCATCTGATCAAAAAATATCATAGAACATAAATTGTAGGAAACATAATTCTCCACAAAAAAGGTCCCTTAACATTTTGCCATAGCTCGCTTCGTTTCCGAGATATTTGCAGATCTATCTCAAGGGAAGGGGCCTGGCGGACATATTTCGAGATATTTCTTCTTCTTGTCGTTCTTCTTCTGCACAGCTAAACTGGAAGTGGCATTTCCAGCTCGCAATAGTGCAGAGTTATCTCAAAGAAAGGGGCCACGGTGTTTCTGTATCTCTATTATGTTGGTGCGGCTTCGGAACTTTTAAATATCTTGATATATCTCGAGAACTACGCATCTGATCAAAAAATATCATAGAACATAAAAAGTAGGAAACTTAATTCTCTACAAAAAAGGTCTCTTAACATTTTGCCATAGCTCGCTTCGTTTCCGAGATATTTGCAGATTTATCTCAAGGGAAGAGGACTGACGGACATATTTCGAGATATTTCTTCTTCTTGTTGTTCTTCTTCTGCACAGCTAAGCTGGAAGTGGCATTTGCAGCTCGCAATAGTGCAGAGTTATCTCAAAGAAAGAGGCCACGGTGTTTCTGTACCTCTATTATGTTGGTGCAGCTTCGGAACTTTTAAATATCTTGATCTATCTCGAGAACTACGCATCTGATCAAAAAATATCATAGAACATAAAAAGTAGGAAACATAATTCTCTACAAAAAAGGTCTCTTAAGATTTTGCCATAGCTCGTTTCGTTTCCGAGATATTTGCAGATATATCTCAAGGGAAGGGGCCTGACGGACATATTTCGAGATATTTCTCCTTCTTGTTGTTCTTCTTCTGCACAGCTAAGCTGGAAGTGGCATTTCCAGCTCGCAATAGTGCAGAGGTATCTCAAAGAATGGGGCCACGGTGTTTCTGTATCTCTATTATGTTGGTGCGGCTTCGGAACTTTTAAATATCTTGATATATCTCGAGAACTACGCATCTGATCGAAAAATATCATACAACATAAAAAGAAGGAAACTTAATTCTCTACAAAAAAGGTCTCTTAACATTTTGCCATAGCTCGCTTCGTTTCCGAGATATTTGCAGATTTATCTCAAGGGAAGGGGCCTGACGGACATATTTCGAGATATTTCTTCTTCTTGTTGTTCTTCTTCTGCACAGCTAAGCTGGAAGTGGCATTTGCAGCTCGCAATAGTGCAGAGTTACCTCAAAGAAAGGGGCCACGGTGTTTCTGTATCTCTATTATGTTGGTGCCGCTTCGGAACTTTTAAATATCTGGATATATCTCGAGAACTACGCATCTGATCAAAAAATATCATAGAACATAAATTGTAGGAAACATAATTCTCTACAAAAAAGGTCTCTTAAGATTTTGCCATAGCTCGTTTCGTTTCCGAGATATTTGCAGATATATCTCAAGGGAAGGGGCCTGACGGACATATTTCGAGATATTTCTTCTTCTTGTTGTTCTTCTTCTGCACAGCTAAGCTGGAAGTGGCATTTGCAGCTCGCAATAGTGCAGAGTTATCTCAAAGAAAGAGGCCACGGTGTTTCTGTACCTCTATTATGTTGGTGCAGCTTCGGAACTTTTAAATATCTTGATATATCTCGAGAACTACGCATCTGATCGAAAAATATCATAGAACATAAAAAGAAGGAAACTTAATTCTCTACAAAAAAGGTCTCTTAACATTTTGCCATAGCTCGCTTCGTTTCCGAGATATTTGCAGATGTATCTCAAGGGAAGGGGCCTGACGGACATATTTCGAGATATTTCTTCTTCTTGTTGTTCTTCTTCTGCACAGCTAAGCTGGAAGTGGCATTTGCAGCTAGCAATAGTGCAGAGTTATCTCAAAGAAAGGGGCCACGGTGTTTCTGTATCTCGATTATGTTGGTGCGGCTTCGGAACTTTTAAATATCTTGATATATCTCGAGAACTACGCATCTGATCAAAAAATATCATAGAACATAAAAAGTAGGAAACTTAATTCTCTACAAAAAAGGTCTCTTAACATTTTGCCATAGCTCGCTTCGTTTCCGAGATATTTGCAGATTTATCTCAAGGGAAGAGGACTGACGGACATATTTCGAGATATTTCTTCTTCTTGTTGTTCTTCTTCTGCACAGCTAAGCTGGAAGTGGCATTTGCAGCTCGCAATAGTGCAGAGTTATCTCAAAGAAAGAGGCCACGGTGTTTCTGTACCTCTATTATGTTGGTGCAGCTTCGGAACTTTTAAATATCTTGATCTATCTCGAGAACTACGCATCTGATCAAAAAATATCATAGAACATAGAAAGTAGGAAACATAATTCTCTACAAAAAAGGTCTCTTAAGATTTTGCCATAGCTCGTTTCGTTTCCGAGATATTTGCAGATATATCTCAAGGGAAGGGGCCTGACGGACATATTTCGAGATATTTCTTCTTCTTGTTGTTCTTCTTCTGCACAGCTAAACTGGAAGTGGCATTTCCAGCTCGCAATAGTGCAGAGGTATCTCAAAGAATGGGGCCACGGTGTTTCTGTATCTCTATTATGTTGGTGCGGCTTCGGAACTTTTGAATATCTTGATATATCTCGAGAACTACGCATCTGATCGAAAAATATCATAGAACATAAAAAGAAGGAAACTTAATTCTCTACAAAAAAGGTCTCTTAACATTTTGCCATAGCTCGCTTCGTTTCCGAGATATTTGCAGATTTATCTCAAGGGAAGGGCCTGACGGACATATTTCGAGATATTTCTTCTTCTTGTTGTTCTTCTTCTGCACAGCTAAGCTGGAAGTGGCATTTGCAGCTCGCAATAGTGCAGAGTTACCTCAAAGAAAGGGGCCACGGTGTTTCTGTATCTCTATTATGTTGGTGCCGCTTCGGAACTTTTAAATATCTGGATATATCTCGAGAACTACGCATCTGATCAAAAAATATCATAGAACATAAATTGTAGGAAACATAATTCTCTACAAAAAAGGTCTCTTAAGATTTTGCCATAGCTCGTTTCGTTTCCGAGATATTTGCAGATATATCTCAAGGGAAGGGGCCTGACGGACATATTTCGAGATATTTCTTCTTCTTGTTGTTCTTCTTCTGCACAGCTAAGCTGGAAGTGGCATTTGCAGCTCGCAATAGTGCAGAGTTATCTCAAAGAAAGGGGCCACGGTGTTTCTGTATCTCTATTATGTTGGTGCGGCTTCGGAACTTTTAAATATCTTGATATATCTCGAGAACTACGCATCTGATCAAAAAATATCATAGAACATAAAAAGTAGGAAACTTAATTCTCTACAAAAAAGGTCTCTTAACATTTTGCCATAGCTCGCTTCGTTTCCGAGATATTTGCAGATTTATCTCAAGGGAAGAGGACTGACGGACATATTTCGAGATATTTCTTCTTCTTGTTGTTCTTCTTCTGCACAGCTAAGCTGGAAGTGGCATTTGCAGCTCGCAATAGTGCAGAGTTATCTCAAAGAAAGAGGCCACGGTGTTTCTGTACCTCTATTATGTTGGTGCAGCTTCGGAACTTTTAAATATCTTGATCTATCTCGAGAACTACGCATCTGATCAAAAAATATCATAGAACATAGAAAGTAGGAAACATAATTCTCTACAAAAAAGGTCTCTTAAGATTTTGCCATAGCTCGTTTCGTTTCCGAGATATTTGCAGATATATCTCAAGGGAAGGGGCCTGACGGACATATTTCGAGATATTTCTTCTTCTTGTTGTTCTTCTTCTGCACAGCTAAACTGGAAGTGGCATTTCCAGCTCGCAATAGTGCAGAGGTATCTCAAAGAATGGGGCCACGGTGTTTCTGTATCTCTATTATGTTGGTGCGGCTTCGGAACTTTTGAATATCTTGATATATCTCGAGAACTACGCATCTGATCGAAAAATATCATAGAACATAAAAAGAAGGAAACATAATTCTCTACAAAAAAGGTCTCTTAAGATTTTGCCATAGCTCGTTTCGTTTCCGAGATATTTGCAGATATATCTCAAGGGAAGGGGCCTGACGGACATATTTCGAGATATTTCTTCTTCTTGTTGTTCTTCTTCTGCACAGCTAAGCTGGAAGTGGCATTTGCAGCTCGCAATAGTGCAGAGTTATCTCAAAGAAAGGGGCCACGGTGTTTCTGTATCTCTATTATGTTGGTGCGGCTTCGGAACTTTTAAATATCTTGATATATCTCGAGAACTACGCATCTGATCAAAAAATATCATAAAAAGTAGGAAACTTAATTCTCTACAAAAAAGGTCTCTTAACATTTTGCCATAGCTCGCTTCGTTTCCGAGATATTTGCAGATTTATCTCAAGGGAAGAGGACTGACGGACATATTTCGAGATATTTCTTCTTCTTGTTGTTCTTCTTCTGCACAGCTAAGCTGGAAGTGGCATTTGCAGCTCGCAATAGTGCAGAGTTATCTCAAAGAAAGAGGCCACGGTGTTTCTGTACCTCTATTATGTTGGTGCAGCTTCGGAACTTTTAAATATCTTGATCTATCTCGAGAACTACGCATCTGATCAAAAAATATCATAGAACATAAAAAGTAGGAAACATAATTCTCTACAAAAAAGGTCTCTTAAGATTTTGCCATAGCTCGTTTCGTTTCCGAGATATTTGCAGATATATCTCAAGGGAAGGGGCCTGACGGACATATTTCGAGATATTTCTTCTTCTTGTTGTTCTTCTTCTGCACAGCTAAACTGGAAGTGGCATTTCCAGCTCGCAATAGTGCAGAGGTATCTCAAAGAATGGGGCCACGGTGTTTCTGTATCTCTATTATGTTGGTGCGGCTTCGGAACTTTTAAATATCTTGATATATCTCGAGAACTACGCATCTGATCGAAAAATATCATAGAACATAAAAAGAAGGAAACTTAATTCTCTACAAAAAAGGTCTCTTAACATTTTGCCATAGCTCGCTTCGTTTCCGAGATATTTGCAGATTTATCTCAAGGGAAGGGGCCTGACGGACATATTTCGAGATATTTCTTCTTCTTGTTGTTCTTCTTCTGCACAGCTAAGCTGGAAGTGGCATTTGCAGCTCGCAATAGTGCAGAGTTACCTCAAAGAAAGGGGCCACGGTGTTTCTGTATCTCTATTATGTTGGTGCCGCTTCGGAACTTTTAAATATCTGGATATATCTCGAGAACTACGCATCTGATCAAAAAATATCATAGAACATAAATTGTAGGAAACATAATTCTCTACAAAAAAGGTCTCTTAAGATTTTGCAATAGCTCGTTTCGTTTCCGAGATATTTGCAGATATATCTCAAGGGAAGGGGCCTGACGGACATATTTCGAGATATTTCTTCTTCTTGTTGTTCTTCTTCTGCACAGCTAAGCTGGAAGTGGCATTTGCAGCTCGCAATAGTGCAGAGTTATCTCAAAGAAAGGGGCCACGGTGTTTCTGTATCTCTATTATGTTGGTGCGGCTTCGGAACTTTTAAATATCTTGATATATCTCGAGAACTACGCATCTGATCAAAAAATATCATAGAACATAAAAAGTAGGAAACTTAATTCTCTACAAAAAAGGTCTCTTAACATTTTGCCATAGCTCGCTTCGTTTCCGAGATATTTGCAGATTTATCTCAAGGGAAGAGGACTGACGGACATATTTCGAGATATTTCTTCTTCTTGTTGTTCTTCTTCTGCACAGCTAAGCTGGAAGTGGCATTTGCAGCTCGCAATAGTGCAGAGGTATCTCAAAGAATGGGGCCACGGTGTTTCTGTATCTCTATTATGTTGGTGCGGCTTCGGAACTTTTAAATATCTCGATATATCTCGAAAACTACGCTTCTGATCAAAAAATATCATAGAACATAAAAAGTAGAAAACTTAATTCTCTACAAAAAAGGTCTCTTAACATTTTGCCATAGCTTGCTTCGTTTTCGAGATATTTGCAGATTTATCTCAAGGGAAGGGGACTGACGGACATATTTCGAGATATTTCTTCTTCTTGTTGTTCTTCTTCTGCACAGCTAAGCTGGAAGTGGCATTTGCAGCTCGCAATAGTGCAGAGTTATCTCAAAGAAAGAGGCCACGGTGTTTCTGTACCTCTATTATGTTGGTGCATCTTCGGAACTTTTAAATATCTTGATATATCTCGAGAACTACGCATCTGATCAAAAAATATCATAGAACATAAAAAGTAGAAAACTTAATTCTCTACAAAAAAGGTCTCTCAACATTTTGCCATAGCTCGCTTCGTTTCCGAGATATATGCAGATTTATCTCAAGGGAAGAGGCCTGACGGACATATTTCGAGATATTTCTTCTTCTTGTTGTTCTTCTTCTGCACAGCTAAACTGGAAGTGGCATTTCCAGCTCGCAATAGTGCAGAGTTATCTGAAAGAAAGGGGCCACGGTGTTTCTGTATCTCTATTATGTTGGTGCGGCTTCGGAACTTTTAAATATCTTGATATATCTCGAGAACTACGCTTCTGATCAAAAAATATCATAGAACATAAATTGTAGGAAACATAATTCTCTACAAAAAATGTCTCTTAAGATTTTGCCATAGCTCGTTTCGTTTCCGAGATATTTGCAGATATATCTCAAGGGAAGGGGCCTGACGGACATATTTCGAGATATTTCTTCTTCTTGTTGTTCTTCTTCTGCACAGCTAAACTGGAAGTGGCATTTCCAGCTCGCAATAGTGCAGAGTTATCTCAAAGAATGGGGCCACGGTGTTTCTGTATCTCTATTATGTTGGTGCGGCTTCGGAACTTTTGAATATCTTGATATATCTCGAGAACTACGCATCTGATCAAAAAATATCATAGAACATAAAAAGTAGGTAACTTAATACTCTACAAAAAAGGTCTCCTAACATTTTGCCATAGCTCGCTTCGTTTCCGAGATATTTGCAGATTTATCTCAAGGGAAGGGTCCTAACGGACATATTTCGAGATATTTCTTCTTCTTGTTGTTCTTCTTCTGCACAGCTAAACTGGAAGTGGCATTTCCAGCTCGCAATAGTGCAGAGTTATCCCGAAGAAAGGGGCCACGGTGTTTCTGAATCTGTATTATGTTGGTGCGGCTTCGGAACTTTTAAATATCTCGATATATCTCGAAAACTGCGCTTCTGATCAAAAAATATCATAGAACATAAATTGTAGGAAACATAATTCTCTACAAAAAAGGTCTCTCAACATTTTGCCATAGCTCGCTTCGTTTCCGAGATATTTGCAGATTTATCTCAAGGGAAGGGTCCTGACGGACATATTTCGGGATATTTCTTCTTCTTGTTGTTCTTCTTCTGCACAGCTAAACTGGAAGTGGCATTTCCAGCTCGCAATAGTGCAGAGTTATCTCAAAGAAAGGGGCCACTGTGTTTCTGTATCTCTATTATGTTGGTGCGGCTTCGGAACTTTTAAATATCTTGATATATCTCGAGAACTCCGCATCTGATCGAAAAATATCATAGAACATAAAAAGAAGGAAACTTAATTCTCTACAAAAAAGGTCTCTTAACATTTTGCCATAGCTCGCTTCGTTTCCGAGATATTTGCAGATTTATCTTAAGGGAAGGGGCCTGACGGACATATTTCGAGATATTTCTTCTTCTTGTTGTTCTTCTTCTGCACAGCTAAGCTGGAAGTGGCATTTGCAGCTCGCAATAGTGCAGAGTTACCTCAAAGAAAGGGGCCACGGTGTTTCTGTATCTCTATTATGTTGGTGCGGCTTCGGAACTTTTAAATATCTTGATATATGTCGAGAACTACGCATCTGATCAAAAAATATCACAGAACATAAAAAGTAGGAAACTTAATTCTCTACAAAAAAGGTCCCTTAACATTTTGCCATAGCTCGCTTCGTTTCCGAGATATTTGCAGATCTATCTCAAGGGAAGGGGCCTGGCGGACATATTTCGAGATATTTCTTCTTCTTGTCGTTCTTCTTCTGCACAGCTAAACTGGAAGTGGCATTTCCAGCTCGCAATAGTGCAGAGTTATCTCAAAGAAAGGGGCCACGGTGTTTCTGTATCTCTATTATGTTGGTGCGGCTTCGGAACTTTTAAATATCTTGATATATCTCGAGAACTACGCATCTGATCAAAAAATATCATAGAACATAAAAAGTAGGAAACTTAATTCTCTACAAAAAAGGTCTCTTAACATTTTGCCATAGCTCGCTCCGTTTCCGAGATATTTGCAGATTTATCTCAAGGGAAGAGGACTGACGGACATATTTCGAGATATTTCTTCTTCTTGTTGTTCTTCTTCTGCACAGCTAAGCTGGAAGTGGCATTTGCAGCTCGCAATAGTGCAGAGTTATCTCAAAGAAAGGGGCCACGGTGTTTCTGTATCTCTATTATGTTGGTGCGGCTTCGGAACTTTTAAATATCTTGATATATGTCGAGAACTACGCATCTGATCAAAAAATATCACAGAACATAAAAAGTAGGAAACTTAATTCTCTACAAAAAAGGTCCCTTAACATTTTGCCATAGCTCGCTTCGTTTCCGAGATATTTGCAGATCTATCTCAAGGGAAGGGGCCTGGCGGACATATTTCGAGATATTTCTTCTTCTTGTCGTTCTTCTTCTGCACAGCTAAACTGGAAGTGGCATTTCCAGCTCGCAATAGTGCAGAGTTATCTCAAAGAAAGGGGCCACGGTGTTTCTGTATCTCTATTATGTTGGTGCGGCTTCGGAACTTTTAAATATCTTGATATATCTCGAGAACTACGCATCTGATCGAAAAATATCATATAACATAAAAAGTAGGAAACTTAATTCTCTACAAAAAAGGTCTCTTAACATTTTGCCATAGCTCGCTTCGTTTCCGAGATATTTGCAGATTTATCTCAAGGGAAGGGGCCTGACGGACATATTTCGAGATATTTCTTCTTCTTGTTGTTCTTCTTCTGCACAGCTAAGCTGGAAGTGGCATTTGCGGCTCGCACTAGTGCAGAGTTATCTCAAAGAAAGGGGCCACGTTGTTTCTGTATCTCTATTATGTTGGTGCAGCTTCGGAACTTTAAAATATCTTGATATATCTCGAGATCTACGCATCTGATCAAAAAATATCATAGAACATAAAAAGTAGGAAACTTAATTCTCTACAAAAAAGGTCTCTTAACATTTTGCCATAGCTCGCTTCGTTTCCGAGATATTTGCAGATTTATCTCAAGGGAAGGGGCCTGACGGACATATTTCGAGATATTTCTTCTTCTTGTTGTTCTTTTTCTGCACAGCTAAGCTGGAAGTGGCATTTGCAGCTCGCAATAGTGCAGAGTTATCTCAAAGAAAGAGGCCACAGTGTTTCTGTACCTCTATTATGTTGGTGCAGCTTCGGAACTTTTAAATATCTTGATATATCTCGAGAACTACGCATCTGATCAAAAAATATCATAGAACATAAAAAGTAGAAAACCTAATTCTCTACAAAAAAGGTCTCTCAACATTTTGCCATAGCTCTCTTCGTTTCCGAGATATATGCAGATTTATCTCAAGGGAAGGGGCCTGACGGACATATTTCGAGATATTTCTTCTTCTTGTTGTTCTTCTTCTGCACAGATAAACTGGAAGTGGCATTTCCAGCTCGCAATAGTGCAGAGTTATCTGAAAGAAAGGGGCCACGGTGTTTCTGTATCTCTATTATGTTGGTGCGGCTTCGGAACTTTTAAATATCTTGATATATCTCGAGAACTACGCTTCTGATCAAAAAATATCATAGAACATAAATTGTAGGAAACATAATTCTCTACAAAAAAGGTCTCTTAAGATTTTGCCATAGCTCGTTTCGTTTCCGAGATATTTGCAGATATATCTCAAGGGAAGGGGCCTGACGGACATATTTCGAGATATTTCTTCTTCTTGTTGTTCTTCTTCTGCACAGCTAAACTGGAAGTGGCATTTCCAGCTCGCAATAGTGCAGAGTTATCTCAAAGAATGGGGCCACGGTGTTTCTGTATCTCTATTATGTTGGTGCGGCTTCGGAACTTTTAAATATCTTGATATATCTCGAGAACTACGCCTCTGATCAAAAAATATCATAGAACATAAAAAGTAGGTACCTTAATTCTCTACAAAAAAGGTCTCTTAACATTTTGCCATAGCTCGCTTCGTTTCCGAGATATGTGCAGATTTATCGCAAGGGAAGGGGCCTGACGGACATATTTCGAGATATTTCTTCTTCTTGTTGTTCTTCTTCTGCACAGCTAAACTGGAAGTGGCATTTCCAGCTCGCAATAGTGCAGAGTTATCTGAAAGAAAGGGGCCACGGTGTTTCTGTATCTCTATTATGTTGGTGCGGCTTCGGAACTTTTAAATATCTTGATATATCTCGAGAACTACGCTTCTGATCAAAAAATATCATAGAACATAAATTGTAGGAAACATAATTCTCTACAAAAAAGGTCTCTTAAGATTTTGCCATAGCTCGTTTCGTTTCCGAGATATTTGCAGATATATCTCAAGGGAAGGGGCCTGACGGACATATTTCGAGATATTTCTTCTTCTTGTTGTTCTTCTTCTGCACAGCTAAACTGGAAGTGGCATTTCCAGCTCGCAATAGTGCAGAGTTATCTCAAAGAATGGGGCCACGGTGTTTCTGTATCTCTATTATGTTGGTGCGGCTTCGGAACTTTTAAATATCTTGATATATCTCGAGAACTACGCATCTGATCAAAAAATATCATAGAACATAAAAAGTAGCAAACTTAATTCTCCACAAAAAAGGTCTCTTAACATTTTGCCATAGCTCGCTTCGTTTCCGAGATATTTTCAGATTTATCTCAAGGGAAGGGGCCTGACGGACACGTTTCGAGATATTTCTTCTTCTTGTTGTTCTTCTTCTGCACAGCTAAGCTGGAAGTGGCATTTCCAGCTCGCAATAGTGCAGAGTTATCTCAAAGAAAGGGGCCACGGTGTTTCTGTATCTCTATTATGTTGGTGCGGCTTCGGAACTTTTAAATATCTCGATATATCTCGAAAACTACGCTTCTGATCAAAAAATATCATAGAACATAAATTGTAGGAAACATAATTGTCTACAAAAAAGGTCTCTTAAGATTTTGCGATAGCTCGCTTCGTTTCCGAGATATTTGCAGATACATCTCAAGGGAAGGGGCCTGACGGACATATTTCGAGATATTTCTTCTTCTTGTTGTTCTTCTTCTGCAGAGCTATGCTGGAAGTGGCATTTGCAGCTCGCAATAGTGCAGAGTTATCTCAAAGAAAGGGGCCACGGTGTTTCTGTATCTCTATTATGTTGGTGCGGCTTCGGAACTTTTAAATATCTTGATATATCTCGAGAACTACGCATCTGATCAAAAAATATCATAGAACATAAAAAGTAGCAAACTTAATTCTCCACAAAAAAGGTCTCTTAACATTTTGCCATAGCTCGCTTCGTTTCCGAGATATTTTCAGATTTATCTCAAGGGAAGGGGCCTGACGGACATGTTTCGAGATATTTCTTCTTCTTGTTGTTCTTCTTCTGCACAGCTAAACTGGAAGTGGCATTTCCAGCTCGCAATAGTGCAGAGTTATCTCAAAGAAAGGGGCCACGGTGTTTCTGTATCTCTATTATGTTGGTGCGGCTTCGGAACTTTTAAATATCTCGATATATCTCGAAAACTACGCTTCTGATCAAAAACTATCATAGAACATAAATTTTAGGAAACATAATTCTCTACAAATAAAGTCTGTTAACATTTTGCCATAGCTCGCTTCGTTTCCGAGATATTTGCAGATTTATCTCAAGGGAAGGGGCCTGACGGACATATTTCGAGATATTTCTTCTTCTTGTTGTTCTTCCTCTGCACAGCTAAACTGGAAGTGGCATTTCCAGCTCGCAATAGTGCAGAGTTATCTGAAAGAAAGGGGCCACGGTGTTTCTGTATCTCTATTATGTTGGTGCGGCTTCGCAACTTTTAAATATCTTGATATATCTCGAGAACTACGCATCTGATCAAAAAATATCATACAACATAAATAGTAGGAAACTTAATTCTCTACAAAAAAGGTCTCTCAACATTTTGCCATAGCTCGCTTCGTTTCCGAGATATTTGCACATTTATCTCAAGGGAAGGGGCCTAACGGACATATTTCGAGATATTTCTTCTTCTTGTTGTTCTTCTTCTGCACAGCTAAGCTGGAAGTGGCATTTGCGGCTCGCACTAGTGCAGAATTATCTCAAAGAAAGGGGCCACGGTGTTTCTGAATCTCTGTTATGTTGGTGCGGCTTCGGAACTTTTAAATATCTCGATATATCTCGAAAACTACGCTTCTGATCAAAAAATATCATAGAACATAAATTGTAGGAAACATAATTCTCTACAAAAAACGTCTCTCAACATTTTGCCATAGCTCGCTTCGTTTCCGAGATATTTGCAGATTTATCACAAGGGAAGGGGCCTGACGGACATATTTCGAGATATTTCTTCTTCTTGTTGTTCTTCTTCTGCACAGCTATGCTGGAAGTGGCATTTGCAGCTCGCAATAGTGCAGAGTTATCTCAAAGAAAGGGGCCACGGTGTTTCTGTATCTCTATTATGTTGGTGCGGCTTCGGAACTTTTAAATATCTTGATATATCTCGAGAACTACGCATCTGATCAAAAAATATCATAGAACATAAAAAGTAGCAAACTTAATTCTCCACAAAAAAGGTCTCTTAACATTTTGCCATAGCTCGCTTCGTTTCCGAGATATTTGCAGATTTATCTCAAGGGAAGGGGCCTGACGGACATGTTTCGAGATATTTCTTCTTTTTGTTGTTCTTCTTCTGCACAGCTAAACTGGAAGTGGCATTTCCAGCTCGCAATAGGGCAGAGTTATCTCAAAGAAAGGGGCCACGGTGTTTCTGTATCTCTATTATGTTGGTGCGGCTTCGGAACTTTTAAATATCTCGATATATCTCGAAAACTACGCTTCTGATCAAAAAATATCATAGAACATAAATTTTAGGAAACATATTTCTCTACAAATAAAGTCTCTTAACATTTTGCCATAGCTCGCTTCGTTTCCGAGATATTTGCAGATTTATCTCAAGGGAAGGGGCCTGACGGACATATTTCGAGATATTTCTTCTTCTTGTTGTTCTTCCTCTGCACAGCTAAACTGGAAGTGGCATTTCCAGCTCGCAATAGTGCAGAGTTATCTCAAAGAAAGGGGCCACGGTGTTTCTGTATCACTATTATGTTGGTGCGGCTTCGGAACTTTTAATTATCTTGATATATCTCGAGAACTACGCATCTGATCAAAAAATATCATACAACATAAAAAGTAGGAAACTTAATTCTCTACAAAAAAGGTCTCTTAACACTTTGCCATAGCTCGCTTCGTTTCCGAGATTTTTGCAGATTTATCTCAAGGGAAGGGGCCTGACGGACATATTTCGAGATATTTCTTCTTCTTGTTGTTCTTCTTCTGCACAGCGAAGCTGGAAGTGGCATTTGCAGCTCGCAATAGTGCAGAGTTATCTCAAAGAAAGGGGCCACGGTGTTTCTGTATCTCTATTATGTTGGTGCGGCTTCGGAACTTTTAAATATCTTGATATATCTCGAGAACTACGCATCTGATCAAAAAATATCATACAACATAAATAGTAGGAAACTTAATTCTCTACAAAAAAGGTCTCTCAACATTTTGCCATAGCTCGCTTCGTTTCCGAGATATTTGCACATTTATCTCAAGGGAAGGGGCCTAACGGACATATTTCGAGATATTTCTTCTTCTTGTTGTTCTTCTTTTGCACAGCTAAGCTGGAAGTGGCATTTGCGGCTCGCACTAGTGCAGAGTTATCTCAAAGAAAGGGGCCACGGTGTTTCTGTATCTCTATTATGTTGGTGCAGCTTCGGAACTTTTAAATATCTCGATATATCTCGAGAACTACGCATCTGATCAAAAAATATCATAGAACATAAATTTTAGGAAACATAATTCTCTACAAATAAAGTCTCTTAACATTTTGCCATAGCTCGCTTCGTTTACGAGATATTTGCAGATTTATCTCAAGGGAAGGGGCCTGACGGACATGTTTCGAGATATTTCTTCTTCTTGTTGTTCTTCCTCTGCACAGCTAAGCTGGAAGTGGCATTTCCAGCTCGCAATAGTGCAGAGTTATCTCAAAGAAAGGGGCCACGGTGTTTCTGTATCTCTATTATGTTGGTGCGGCTTCGGAACTTTTAATTATCTTGATATATCTCGAAAACTACGCTTCTGATCAAAAAATATCATAGAACATAAATTGTAGGAAACATAATTGTCTACAAAAAAGGTCTCTTAACATTTTGCGATAGCTCGCTTCGTTTCCGAGATATTTGCAGATACATCTCAAGGGAAGGGGCCTGACGGACATATTTCGAGATATTTCTTCTTCTTGTTGTTCTTCTTCTGCACAGCTAAGCTGGAAGTGGCATTTGCAGCTCGGAATAGTGCAGAGTTATCTCAAAGAAAGGGGCCACGGTGTTTCTGTATCTCTATTATGTTGGTGCGGCTTCGGAACTTTTAAATATCTCGATATATCTCGAAAACTACGCTTCTGATCAAAAAATATCATAGAACATAAATTGTAGGAAACATAATTGTCTACAAAAAAGGTCTCTTAACATTTTGCGATAGCTCGCTTCACTTCCGAGATATTTGCAGATACATCTCAAGGGAAGGGGCCTGACGGACATATTTCGAGATATTTCTTCTTCTTGTTGTTCTTCTTCTGCACAGCTAAGCTGGAAGTGGCATTTGCAGCTCGGAATAGTGCAGAGTTATCTCAAAGAAAGGGGCCACGGTGTTTCTGTATCTCTATTATGTTGGTGCGGCTTCGGAACTTTTAAATATCTCGATATATCTCGAAAACTACGCTTCTGATCAAAAAATATCATAGAACATAAATTGTAGGAAACATAATTCTCTACAAAAAACATCTCTTAACATTTTGCCATAGCTCGCTTCGTTTCCGAGATATTTGCAGATTTATCTCAAGGGAAGGGGCCTGACGGACATGTTTCGAGATATTTCTTCTTCTTGTTGTTCTTCTTCTGCACAGCTAAACTGGAAGTGGCATTTCCAGCTCGCAATAGTGCAGAGTTATCTCAATGAAAGGGGCCACGGTGTTTCTGTATCTCTATTATGTTGGTGCGGCTTCGGAACTTTTAAATATCTCGATATATCTCGAAAACTACGCTTCTGATCAAAAAATATCATAGAACATAAACTGTAGGAAACATAATTCTCTACAAATAAAGTGTCTTAACATTTTGCCATAGCTCGCTTCGTTTCCGAGATATTTGCAGATTTATCTCAAGGGAAGGGGCCTGACGGACATGTTTCGAGATATTTCTTCTTCTTGTTGTTCTTCTTCTGCACAGCTAAACTGGAAGTGGAATTTCCAGCTCGCAATAGTGCAGAGTTATCTCAAAGAAAGGGGCCACGGTGTTTCTGTATCTCTATTATGTTGGTGCGGCTTCGGAACTTTTAAATATCTTGATATATCTCGAGAACTACGCATCTGATCAAAAAATATCATACAACATAAATAGTAGGAAACTTAATTCTCTACAAAAAAGGTCTCTCAACATTTTGCCATAGCTCGCTTCGTTTCCGAGATATTTGCACATTTATCTCAAGGGAAGGGGCCTAACGGACATATTTCGAGATATTTCTTCTTCTTGTTGTTCTTCTTCTGCACAGCTAAGCTGGAAGTGGCATTTGCGGCTCGCACTAGTGCAGAGTTATCTCGAAGAAAGGGGCCACGGTGTTTCTGTATCTCTATTATGTTGGTGCAGCTTCGGAACTTTTAAATATCTTGATATATCCCGAGAACTACGCATCTGATCAAAAAATATCCTCGAACATAAAAAGTAGAAAACTTAATTCTCTACAAAAAAGGTCTCTCAACATTTTGCCATAGCTCGCTTCGTTTCCGAGATATATGCAGATTTATCTCAAGGGAAGGGGCCTGACGGACATATTTCGAGATATTTCTTCTTCTTGTTGTTCTTCTTCTGCACAGCTAAACTGGAAGTGGCATTTCCAGCTCGCAATAGTGCAGAGTTATCTGAAAGAAAGGGGCCACGGTGTTTCTGTATCTCTATTATGTTGGTGCGGCTTCGGAACTTTTAAATATCTTGATATATCTCGAGAACTACGCTTCTGATCAAAAAATATCATAGAACATAAATTGTAGGAAACATAATTCTCTACAAAAAAGGTCTCTTAACATTTTGCCATAGCTCGCTTCGTTTCCGAGATATTTGCAGATTTATCTCAAGGGAAGGGGCCTGACGGACATATTTCGAGATATTTCTTCTTCTTGTTGTTCTTCCTCTGCACAGCTAAGCTGGAAGTGGCATTTGCAGCTCGGAATAGTGCAGAGTTATCTCAAAGAAAGGGGCCACGGTGTTTCTGTATCTCTATTATGTTGGTGCGGCTTCGGAACTTATAAATATCTCGATATATCTCGAAAACTACGCTTCTGATCAAAAAATATCATAGAACATAAACTGTAGGAAACATAATTCTCTACAAATAAAGTGTCTTAACATTTTGCCATAGCTCGCTTCGTTTCCGAGATATTTGCAGATTTATCTCAAGGGAAGGGGCCTGACGGACATGTTTCGAGATATTTCTTCTTCTTGTTGTTCTTCTTCTGCACAGCTAAACTGGAAGTGGAATTTCCAGCTCGCAATAGTGCAGAGTTATCTCAAAGAAAGGGGCCACGGTGTTTCTGTATCTCTATTATGTTGGTGCGGCTTCGGAACTTTTAAATATCTTGATATATCTCGAGAACTACGCATCTGATCAAAAAATATCATACAACATAAATAGTAGGAAACTTAATTCTCTACAAAAAAGGTCTCTCAACATTTTGCCATAGCTCGCTTCGTTTCCGAGATATTTGCACATTTATCTCAAGGGAAGGGGCCTAACGGACATATTTCGAGATATTTCTTCTTCTTGTTGTTCTTCTTCTGCACAGCTAAGCTGGAAGTGGCATTTGCGGCTCGCACTAGTGCAGAGTTATCTCGAAGAAAGGGGCCACGGTGTTTCTGTATCTCTATTATGTTGGTGCAGCTTCGGAACTTTTAAATATCTTGATATATCCCGAGAACTACGCATCTGATCAAAAAATATCCTCGAACATAAAAAGTAGAAAACTTAATTCTCTACAAAAAAGGTCTCTCAACATTTTGCCATAGCTCGCTTCGTTTCCGAGATATATGCAGATTTATCTCAAGGGAAGGGGCCTGACGGACATATTTCGAGATATTTCTTCTTCTTGTTGTTCTTCTTCTGCACAGCTAAACTGGAAGTGGCATTTCCAGCTCGCAATAGTGCAGAGTTATCTGAAAGAAAGGGGCCACGGTGTTTCTGTATCTCTATTATGTTGGTGCGGCTTCGGAACTTTTAAATATCTTGATATATCTCGAGAACTACGCTTCTGATCAAAAAATATCATAGAACATAAATTGTAGGAAACATAATTCTCTACAAAAAAGGTCTCTTAACATTTTGCCATAGCTCGCTTCGTTTCCGAGATATTTGCAGATTTATCTCAAGGGAAGGGGCCTGACGGACATATTTCGAGATATTTCTTCTTCTTGTTGTTCTTCCTCTGCACAGCTAAGCTGGAAGTGGCATTTGCAGCTCGGAATAGTGCAGAGTTATCTCAAAGAAAGGGGCCACGGTGTTTCTGTATCTCTATTATGTTGGTGCGGCTTCGGAACTTTTAAATATCTCGATATATCTCGAAAACTACGCTTCTGATCAAAAAATATCATAGAACATAAATTGTAGGAAACATAATTCTCTACAAAAAACGTCTCTTAACATTTTGCCATAGCTCGCTTCGTTTCCGAGATATTTGCAGATTTATCTCAAGGGAAGGGGCCTGACGGACATATTTCGAGATATTTCTTCTTCTTGTTGTTCTTCTTCTGCAGAGCTATGCTGGAAGTGGCATTTGCAGCTCGCAATAGTGCAGAGTTATCTCAAAGAAAGGGGCCACGGTGTTTCTGTATCTCTATTATGTTGGTGCGGCTTCGGAACTTATAAATATCTTGATATATCTCGAGAACTACGCATCTGATCAAAAAATATCATAGAACATAAAAAGTAGCAAACTTAATTCTCCACAAAAAAGGTCTCTTAACATTTTGCCATAGCTCGCTTCGTTTCCGAGATATTTGCAGATTTATCTCAAGGGAAGGGGCCTGACGGACATGTTTCGAGATATTTCTTCTTTTTGTTGTTCCTCTTCTGCACAGCTAAACTGGAAGTGGCATTTCCAGCTCGCAATAGTGCAGAGTTATCTCAAAGAAAGGGGCCACGGTGTTTCTGTATCTCTATTATGTTGGTGCGGCTTCGGAACTTTTAAATATCTCGATATATCTCGAAAACTACGCTTCTGATCAAAAAATATCATAGAACATAAATTTTAGGAAACATAATTCTCTACAAATAAAGTCTCTTAACATTTTGCCATAGCTCGCTTCGTTTCCGAGATATTTGCAGATTTATCTCAAGGGAAGGGGCCTGACGGACATGTTTCGAGATATTTCGTCTTCTTGTTGTTCTTCTTCTGCACAGCTAAACTGGAAGTGGCATTTCCAGCTCGCAATAGTGCAGAGTTATCTCAAAGAAAGGGGCCACGGTGTTTCTGTATCTCTATTATGTTGGTGCGGCTTCGGAACTTTTAAATATCTTGATATATCTCGAGAACTACGCATCTGATCAAAAAATATCATAGAACATAAAAAGTAGGAAACTTAATTCTCTACAAAAAAGGTCTCTCAACATTTTGCCATAGCTCGCTTCGTTTCCGAGATATTTGCACATTTATCTCAAGGGAAGGGGCCTAACGGACATATTTCGAGATATTTCTTCTTCTTGTTGTTCTTCTTCTGCACAGCTAAGCTGGAAGTGGCATTTGCGGCTCGCACTAGTGCAGAGTTATCTCAAAGAAAGGGGCCACGGTGTTTCTGTATCTCTATTATGTTGGTGCAGCTTCGGAACTTTTAAATATCTTGATATATCTCGAGAACTACGCATCTGATCAAAAAATATCATAGAACATAGATAGTAGGAAACTTAATTCTCTACAAAAAAGGTCTCTCAACATTTTGCCATAGCTCGCTTCGTTTCCAAGATATTTGCACATTTATCTCAAGGGAAGGGGCCTAACGGACATATTTCGAGATATTTCTTCTTCTTGTTGTTCTTCTTCTGCACAGCTAAGCTGGAAGTAGCATTTGCGGCTCGCACTAGTGCAGAGTTATCTCAAAGAAAGGGGCCACGGTGTTTCTGTATCTCTATTATGTTGGTGCGGCTTCGGAACTTTTAAATATCTCGATATATCTCGAAAACTACGCTTCTGATCAAAAAATATCATAGAACGTAAATTGTAGGAAACATAATTCTCTACAAAAAAGTTCTCTTAACATTTTGCCATAGCTCGCTTCGTTTCCGAGATATTTGCAGATTTATCTCAAGGGAAGGGGTCTGACGGACATATTTCGAGATATTTCTTCTTCTTGTTGTTCTTCTTCTGCACAGCTAAGCTGGAAGTGGCATTTGCAGCTCGCAATAGTGCAGAGTTATCTCAAAGAAAGAGGCCACGGTGTTTCTGTACCTCTATTATGTTGGTGCAGCTTCGGAACTTTTAAATATCTTGATATATCTCGAGAACTACGCATCTGATCAAAAAATATCATAGAACATAAAAAGTAGGAAACTTAATTCTCTATAAAAAAGGTCTCTCAACATTTTGCCATAGCTCGCTTCGTTTCCGAGATATATGCAGATTTATCTCAAGGGAAGGGGCCTGACGGACATATTTCGAGATATTTCTTCTTCTTGTTGTTCTTCCTCTGCACAGCTAAACTGGAAGTGGCATTTCCAGCTCGCAATAGTGCAGAGTTATCTCAATGAAAGGGGCCACGGTGTTTCTGTATCTCTATTATGTTGGTGCGGCTTCGGAACTTTTAAATATCTCGATATATCTCGAAAACTACGCTTCTGATCAAAAAATATCATAGAACATAAATTTTAGGAAACATAATTCTCTACAAATAAAGTCTCTTAACATTTTGCCATAGCTCGCTTCGTTTCCGAGATATTTGCAGATTTATCTCAAGGGAAGGGGCCTGACGGACATGTTTCGAGATATTTCGTCTTCTTGTTGTTCTTCTTCTGCACAGCTAAACTGGAAGTGGCATTTCCAGCTCGCAATAGTGCAGAGTTATCTCAAAGAAAGGGGCCACGGTGTTTCTGTATCTCTATTATGTTGGTGCGGCTTCGGAACTTTTAAATATCTTGATATATCTCGAGAACTACGCATCTGATCAAAAAATATCATAGAACATAAAAAGTAGGAAACTTAATTCTCTACAAAAAAGGTCTCTCAACATTTTGCCATAGCTCGCTTCGTTTCCGAGATATTTGCACATTTATCTCAAGGGAAGGGGCCTAACGGACATATTTCGAGATATTTCTTCTTCTTGTTGTTCTTCTTCTGCACAGCTAAGCTGGAAGTGGCATTTGCGGCTCGCACTAGTGCAGAGTTATCTCAAAGAAAGGGGCCACGGTGTTTCTGTATCTCTATTATGTTGGTGCGGCTTCGGAACTTTTAAATATCTCGATATATCTCGAAAACTACGCTTCTGATCAAAAAATATCATAGAACGTAAATTGTAGGAAACATAATTCTCTACAAAAAAGTTCTCTTAACATTTTGCCATAGCTCGCTTCGTTTCCGAGATATTTGCAGATTTATCTCAAGGGAAGGGGCCTGACGGACATATTTCGAGATATTTCTTCTTCTTGTTGTTCTTCTTCTGCACAGCTAAGCTGGAAGTGGCATTTGCAGCTCGCAATAGTGCAGAGTTATCTCAAAGAAAGAGGCCACGGTGTTTCTGTACCTCAATTATGTTGGTGCAGCTTCGGAACTTTTAAATATCTTGATATATCTCGAGAACTACGCATCTGATCAAAAAATATCATAGAACATAAAAAGTAGAAAACTTAATTCTCTACAAAAAAGGTCTCTCAACATTTTGCCATAGCTCGCTTCGTTTCCGAGATATATGCAGATTTATCTCAAGGGAAGGGGCCTGACGGACATATTTCGAGATATTTCTTCTTCTTGTTGTTCTTCCTCTGCACAGCTAAACTGGAAGTGGCATTTCCAGCTCGCAATAGTGCAGAGTTATCTGAAAGAAAGGGGCCACGGTGTTTCTGTATCTCTATTATGTTGGTGCGGCTTCGGAACTTTTAAATATCTTGATATATCTCGAGAACTACGCTTCTGATCAAAAAATATCATAGAACATAAATTGTAGGAAACATAATTCTCAACAAAAAAGGTCTCTTAAGATTTTGCCATAGCTCGTTTCGTTTCCGAGATATTTGCAGATATATCTCAAGGGAAGGGGCCTGACGGACATATTTCGAGATATTTCTTCTTCTTGTTGTTCTTCTTCTGCACAGCTAAACTGGAAGTGGCATTTCCAGCGCGCAATAGTGCAGAGTTATCTCAAAGAATGGGGCCACGGTGTTTCTGTATCTCTACTATGTTGGTGCGGCTTCGGAACTTTTAAATATCTTGATATATCTCGAGAACTACGCATCTGATCAAAAAATATCATAGAACATAAAAAGTAGGTAACTTAATTCTCTACAAAAAAGGTCTCTTAACATTTTGCCATAGCTCGCTTCGTTTCCGAGATATGTGCAGATTTATCTCAAGGGAAGGGGCCTGACGGACATGTTTCGAGATATTTCTTCTTTTTGTTGTTCTTCTTCTGCACAGCTAAACTGGAAGTGGCATTTGCGGCTCGCACTAGTGCAGAGTTATCTCAAAGAAAGGGGCCACGGTGTTTCTGAATCTCTATTATGTTGGTGCGGCTTCGGAACTTTTAAATATCTCGATATATCTCGAAAACTACGCTTCTGATCAAAAAATATCATAGAACATAAATTGTAGGAAACATAATTCTCTACGAAAAACGTCTCTCAACATTTTGCCATAGCTCCCTTCGTTTCCGAGATATTTGCAGATTTATCTCAAGGGAAGGGGCCTGACGGACATATTTCGAGATATTTCTTCTTCTTGTTGTTCTTCTTCTGCACAGCTATGCTGGAAGTGGCATTTGCAGCTCGCAATAGTGCAGAGTTATCTCAAAGAAAGGGGCCACGGTGTTTCTGTATCTCTATTATGTTGGTGCGGCTTCGGAACTTTTAAATATCTTGATATATATCGAGAACTACGCATCTGATCAAAAAATATCATAGAACATAAAAAGTAGCAAACTTAATTCTCCAGGAAAAAGGTCTCTTAACATTTTGCCATAGCTCGCTTCGTTTCCGAGATATTTGCAGATTTATCTCAAGGGAAGGGGCCTGATGGACATGTTTCGAGATATTTCTTCTTTTTGTTGTTCTTCTTCTGCACAGCTAAACTGGAAGTGGCATTTCCAGCTCGCAATAGGGCAGAGTTATCTCAAAGAAAGGGGCCACGGTGTTTCTGTATCTTTATTATGTTGGTGCGGCTTCGGAACTTTTAAATATCTCGATATATCTCGAAAACTACGCTTCTGATCAAAAAATATCATAGAACATAAATTTTAGGAAACATAATTCTCTACAAATAAAGTCTCTTAATATTTTGCCATAGCTCGCTTCGTTTCCGAGATATTTGCAGATTTATCTCAAGGAAAGGGGCCTGACGGACATGTTTCGAGATATTTCTTCTTCTTGTTGTTCTCCTTCTGCACAGCTAAACTGGATGTGGCATTTCCAGCTCGCAATAGTGCAGAGTTATCTCAATGAAAGGGGCCACGGTGTTTCTGTATCTCTATTATGTTGGTGCAGCTTCGGAACTTTTAAATATCTTGATATATCTCGAGAACTACGCATCTGATCAAAAAATATCATAGAACATAGATAGTAGGAAACTTAATTCTCTACAAAAAAGGTCTCTCAACATTTTGCCATAGCTCGCTTCGTTTCCGAGATATTTGCACATTTATCTCAAGGGAAGGGGCCTAACGGACATATTTCGAGATATTTCTTCTTCTTGTTGTTCTTCTTCTGCACAGCTAAGCTGGAAGTGGCATTTGCGGCTCGCACTAGTGCAGAGTTATCTCAAAGAAAGGGGCCACGGTGTTTCTGTATCTCTATTATGTTGGTGCGGCTTCGGAACTTTTAAATATCTCGATATATCTCGAAAACTACGCTTCTGATCAAAAAATATCATAGAACGTAAATTGTAGGAAACATAATTCTCTACAAAAAAGTTCTCTTAACATTTTGCCATAGCTCGCTTCGTTTCCGAGATATTTGCAGATTTATCTCAAGGGAAGGGGTCTGACGGACATATTTCGAGATATTTCTTCTTCTTGTTGTTCTTCTTCTGCACAGCTAAGCTGGAAGTGGCATTTGCAGCTCGCAATAGTGCAGAGTTATCTCAAAGAAAGAGGCCACGGTGTTTCTGTACCTCTATTATGTTGGTGCGGCTTCGGAACTTTTAAATATCTCGATATATCTCGAAAACTACGCTTCTGATCAAAAAATATCATAGAACATAAATTTTAGGAAACATAATTCTCTACAAATAAAGTCTCTTAATATTTTGCCATAGCTCGCTTCGTTTCCGAGATATTTGCAGATTTATCTCAAGGAAAGGGGCCTGACGGACATGTTTCGAGATATTTCTTCTTCTTGTTGTTCTTCTTCTGCACAGCTAAGCTGGAAGTGGCATTTGCAGCTCGCAATAGTGCAGAGTTATCACAAAGAAAGAGGCCACGGTGTTTCTGTACCTCTATTATGTTGGTGCAGCTTCGGAACTTTTAAATATCTTGATATATCTCGAGAACTACGCATCTGATCAAAAAATATCATAGAACATAAATTGTAGGAAACATAATTCTCAACAAAAAAGGTCTCTTAAGATTTTGCCATAGCTCGTTTCGTTTCCGAGATATTTGCAGATATATCTCAAGGGAAGGGGCCTGACGGACATATTTCGAGATATTTCTTCTTCTTGTTGTTCTTCTTCTGCACAGCTAAGCTGGAAGTGGCATTTGCAGCTCGCAATAGTGCAGAGTTATCTCAAAGAAAGAGGCCACGGTGTTTCTGTACCTCTATTATGTTGGTGCAGCTTCGGAACTTTTAAATATCTTGATATATCTCGAGAACTACGCATCTGATCAAAAAATATCATAGAACATAAAAAGTAGAAAACTTAATTCTCTACAAAAAAGGTCTCTCAACATTTTGCCATAGCTCGCTTCGTTTCCGAGATATATGCAGATTTATCTCAAGGGAAGGGGCCTGACGGACATATTTCGAGATATTTCTTCTTCTTGTTGTTCTTCCTCTGCACAGCTAAACTGGAAGTGGCATTTCCAGCTCGCAATAGTGCAGAGTTATCTCAAAGAAAGGGGCCACGGTGTTTCTGTATCTCTATTATGTTGGTGCGGCTTCGGAACTTTTAATTATCTTGATATATCTCGAGAACTACGCATCTGATCAAAAAATATCATAGAACATAAAAAGTAGGAAACTTAATTCTCTACAAAAAAGGTCTATTAACATTTTGCCATAGCTCGCTTCGTTTCCGAGATATTTGCAGATTTATCTCAAGGGAAGGGGTCTGACGGACATATTTCGAGATATTTCTTCTTCTTGTTGTTCTTCTTCTGCACAGCTAAGCTGGAAGTGGCATTTGCAGCTCGCAATAGTGCAGAGTTATCTCAAAAAAGGGGCCACGGTGTTTCTGTATCTCTATTATGTTGGTGCGGCTTCGGAACTTTTAAATATCTTGATATATCTCGAGAACTACGCATCTGATCGAAAAATATCATAGAACATAAAAAGTAGGAAACTTAATTCTCTACAAAAAAGGTCTCTTAACATTTTGCCATAGCTCGCTTCGTTTCCGAGATATATGCAGATTTATCTCAAGGGAAGGGGCCTGACGGACATATTTCGAGATATTTCTTCTTCTTGTTGTTCTTCTTCTGCACAGCTAAGCTGGAAGTGGCATTTGCAGCTCGCAATAGTGCAGAGTTATCTCAAAGAAAGGGGCCACGGTGTTTCTGTATCTCTATTATGTTGGTGCGGCGTCGGAACTTTTAAATATCTTGATATATCTCGAGAACTACGCATCTGATCAAATAATATCATAGAACATAAAAAGTAGGAAACTTAATTCTCTACAAATAAGGTCTCTTAACATTTTGCCATAGCTCGCTTCGTTTCCGAGATATTTGCAGATTTATCTCAAGGGAAGAGGACTGACGGACATATTTCGAGATATTTCTTCTTCTTGTTGTTCCTCTTCTGCACAGCTAAGCTGGAAGTGGCATTTGCAGCTCGCAATAGTGCAGAGTTATCTCAAAGAAAGAGGCCACGGTGTTTCTGTACCTCTATTATGTTGGTGCAGCTTCGGAACTTTTAAATATCTTGATATATCTCGAGAACTACGCATCTGATCAAAAAATATCATAGAACATAAAAAGTAGGAAACTTAATTCTCTACAAAAAAGGTCTCTTAACATTTTCCCATAGCTGGCATCGTTTCCGAGATATTTGCAGATTTAGCTCAACGGAAGGGGCCTGACGGACATATTCCGAGATATTTCTTCTTCTTGTTGTTCCTCTTCTGCACAGCTAAGCTGGAAGTGGCATTTGCAGCTCGCAATAGTGCAGAGTTATCTCAAAGAAAGAGGCCACGGTGTTACTGTACCTCTATTATGTTGGTGCAGCTTCGGAACTTTTAAATATCTTGATATATCTCGAGAACTACGCATCTGATCAAAAAATATCATAGACCATAAAAAGTAGGAAACCTAATTTTCTACAAAAAAGGTCTCTTAACATTTTGCCGTAGCTCGCTTCGTTTCCGAGATATTTGCAGATTTATCTCAAGGGAAGGGGCCTGACGGACACATTTCGAAATATTTCTTCTTCTTGTTGTTCTTCTTCTGCACAGCTAAGCTGGAAGTGGCATTTGCAGCTCGCAATAGTGCAGAGTTATCTCAAAGAAAGGGGCCACGGTGTTTCTGTATCTCTATTATGTTGGTGCGGCTTTGGAACTTTTAAATATCTCGATATATCTCGAAAACTACGCTTCTGATCAAAAAATATCATAGAACATAAATTGTAGGAAACATAATTCTCTACAAAAAAGGTCTCTTAACATTTTCCCATAGCTGGCATCGTTTCCGAGATATTTGCAGATTTAGCTCAACGGAAGGGGCCTGACGGACATATTCCGAGATATTTCTTCTTCTTGTTGTTCCTCTTCTACACAGCTAAACTGGAAGTGGCGTTTCCAGCTCGCAATAGTGCAGAGTTATCTCAAAGAAAGGGGCCACGGTGTTTCTGTATCTCTATTATGTTGGTGCGGCTTCGGAACTTTTAAATATCTTGATATATCTCGAGAACTACGCATCTGATCAAAAAATATCACAGAAGATAAAAAGTAGGAAACTTAATTCTCTACAAAAAAGGTCTCTTAACATTTTGCCGTAGCTCGCTTCGTTTCCGAGATATTTGCAGATTTATCTCAAGGGAAGGGGTCTGACGGACATATTTCGAGATATTTCTTCTTCTTGTTGTTCTTCTTCTGCACAGCTAAGCTCGAAGTGGCATTTGCAGCTCGCAATAGTGCAGAGTTATCTCAAAGAAAGGGGCCACGGTGTTTCTGTATCTCTATTATGTTGGTGCGGCTTCGGAACTTTTAAATATCTTGATATATCTTCAGAACTACGCATCTGATCAAAAAATATCATACAACATAAAAAGTAGGAAACTTAATTCTCTACAAAAAAGGTCTCTTAACATTTTGCCATAGCTCGCTTCGTTTCCGAGATATTTGCAGATTTATCTCAAGGGAAGGGGCCTGACGGACATATTTCGAGATATTTCTTCTTCTTGTTGTTCTTCTTCTGCACAGCTAAGCTGGAAGTGGCATTTGCAGCTCGCAATTGTGCAGAGTTATCTCAAAGAGAGGGGCCACGGTGTTTCTGTATCTCTATTATGTTGGTGCGGCTTCGGAACTTTTAAATATCTTGATATATCTCGAGAACTACGCATCTGATCAAAAAATAACATAG
This sequence comes from Osmia lignaria lignaria, assembly GCF_051020975.1. Lineage (NCBI taxonomy): Eukaryota > Metazoa > Arthropoda > Insecta > Hymenoptera > Megachilidae > Osmia > Osmia lignaria. The sequence goes on from NW_027478161.1 coordinate 4,885,954, forward strand.
AAGATAAAAAGTAGGTAACTCAATTCTCTACAAAAAAGGTCTCTTAACATTTTCCTATAGCTGGCATCGTTTCCGAGATATTTGCAGATTTAGCTCAAGGGAAGGGGCCTGACGGACATATCCGAGATATTTCTTCTTCTTGTTGTTCCTCTTCTGCACAGCTAAGCTGGAAGTGGCATTTGCAGGTCGCAATAGTGCAGAGTTATCTCAAAGAAAGGGGCCACGGTGTTTCCGTATCTCTATTATGTTGGTGCGGCTTCGGAACTTTTAAATATCTCGATATATCTCGAAAACTACGCTTCTGATAAAAAAATATCAGAGAACGTAAATTGTAGGAAACATAATTCTCTACAAAAAAGGTCTCTTAACATTTTGCCATAGCTCGCTTCGTTTCCGAGATATTTGCAGATTTAGCTCAAGGGAAGGGGCCTGACGGACATATTCCGAGATATTTCTTCTTCTTGTTGTTCCTCTTCTGCACAGCTAAGCTGGAAGTGGCATTTGCAGCTCGCAATAGTGCAGAGTTATCTCAAAGAAAGAGGCCACGGTGTTTCTGTACCTCTATTATGTTGGTGCAGCTTCGGAACTTTTAAATATCTTGATATATCTCGAGAACTACGCATCTGATCAGAAAATATCATAGAACATAAAAAGTAGGAAACCTAATTTTCTACAAAAAAGGTCTCTTAACATTTTGCCGTAGCTCGCTTCCTTTCCGAGATATTTGCAGATTTATCTCAAGGGAAGGGGCCTGACGGACACATTTCCAAATATTTCTTCTTCTTGTTGTTCTTCTTCTGCACAGCTAAGCTGGAAGTGGCATTTGCAGCTCGCAATAGTGCAGAGTTATCTCAAAGAAAGGGGCCACGGTGTTTCTGTATCTCTATTATGTTGGTGCGGCTTCGGAACTTTTAAATATCTCGATATATCTCGAAAACTACGCTTCTGATCAAAAAATATCAGAGAACATAAAAAGTAGGAAACTTAATTCTCTACAAAAAAGGTCTCTTAACATTTTGCCATAGCTGGCATCGTTTCCGAGATATTTGCAGATTTAGCTCAAGGGAAGGGGCCTGACGGACATATTCCGAGATATTTCTTCTTCTTGTTGTTCCTCTTCTGCACAGCTAAGCTGGAAGTGGCATTTGCAGCTCGCAATAGTGCAGAGTTATCTCAAAGAAAGAGGCCACGGTGTTTCTGTACCTCTATTATGTTGGTGCAGCTTCGGAACTTTTAAATATCTTGATATATCTCGAGAACTACGCATCTGATCAAAAAATATCATAGAACATAAAAAGTAGGAAACCTAATTTTCTACAAAAAAGGTCTCTTAACATTTTGCCGTAGATCGCTTCCTTTCCGAGATATTTGCAGATTTATCTCAAGGGAAGGGGCCTGACGGACACATTTCCAAATATTTCTTCTTCTTGTTGTTCTTCTTCTGCACAGCTAAGCTGGAAGTGGCATTTGCAGCTCGCAATAGTGCAGAGTTATCTCAAAGAAAGGGGCCACGGTGTTTCTGTATCTCTATTATGTTGGTGCGGCTTCGGAACTTTTAAATATCTCGATATATCTCGAAAACTACGCTTCTGATCAAAAAATATCAGTGAACGTAAATTGTAGGAAACATAATTCTCTACAAAAAAGGTCTCTTAACATTTTGCCATAGCTCGCTTCGTTTCCGAGATATTTGCAGATTTATCTCAAGGGAAGGGGCCTGACGGACATATTTCGAGATATTTCTCCTTCTTGCTGTTCTTCTTCTGCACAGCTAAACTGGAAGTGGCATTTCCAGCTCGCAATAGTGCAGAGTTATCTCAAAGAAAGGGGCCACGGTGTTTCTGTATCTCTATTATGTTGGTGCGGCTTCGGAACTTTTAAATATCTTGATATATCTCGAGAACTACGCATCTGATCAAAAAATATCACAGAAGATAAAAAGTAGGAAACTTAATTCTCTACAAAAAAGGTCTCTTAACATTTTGCCATAGCTCGCTTCGTTTCCGAGATATTTGCAGATTTATCTCAAGGGAAGGGGTCTGACGGACATATTTCGAGATATTTCTTCTTCTTGTTGTTCTTCTCCTGCACAGCTAAGCTCGAAGTGGCATTTGCAGCTCGCAATAGTGCAGAGTTATCTCAAAGAAAGGGGCCACGGTGTTTCTGTATCTCTATTATGTTGGTGCGGCTTCGGAACTTTTAAATATCTTGATATATCTTCAGAACTACGCATCTGATCAAAAAATATCATACTACATAAAAAGTAGGAAACTCAATTCTCTACAAAAAAGGTCTCTTAACATTTTGCCATAGCTCGCTTCGTTTCCGAGATATTTGCAGATTTATCTCAAGGGAAGGGGCCTGACGGACATATTTCGAGATATTTCTTCTTCTTGTTGTTCTTCTTCTGCACAGCTAAGCTGGAAGTGGCATTTGCAGCTCGCAATTGTGCAGAGTTATCTCAAAGAGAGGGGCCACGGTGTTTCTGTATCTCTATTATGTTGGTGCGGCTTCGGAACTTTTAAATATCTTGATATATCTCGAGAACTACGCATCTGATCAAAAAATAACATAGAAGATAAAAAGTAGGTAACTCAATTCTCTACAAAAAAGGTCTCTTAACATTTTCCTATAGCTGGCATCGTTTCCGAGATATTTGCAGATTTAGCTCAAGGGAAGGGGCCTGACGGACATATCCGAGATATTTCTTCTTCTTGTTGTTCCTCTTCTGCACAGCTAAGCTGGAAGTGGCATTTGCAGGTCGCAATAGTGCAGAGTTATCTCAAAGAAAGGGGCCACGGTGTTTCCGTATCTCTATTATGTTGGTGCGGCTTCGGAACTTTTAAATATCTCGATATATCTCGAAAACTACGCTTCTGATAAAAAAATATCAGAGAACGTAAATTGTAGGAAACATAATTCTCTACAAAAAAGGTCTCTTAACATTTTGCCATAGCTCGCTTCGTTTCCGAGATATTTGCAGATTTAGCTCAAGGGAAGGGGCCTGACGGACATATTCCGAGATATTTCTTCTTCTTGTTGTTCCTCTTCTGCACAGCTAAGCTGGAAGTGGCATTTGCAGCTCGCAATAGTGCAGAGTTATCTCAAAGAAAGAGGCCACGGTGTTTCTGTACCTCTATTATGTTGGTGCAGCTTCGGAACTTTTAAATATCTTGATATATCTCGAGAACTACGCATCTGATAAAAAAATATCATAGAACATAAAAAGTAGGAAACCTAATTTTCTACAAAAAAGGTCTCTTAACATTTTGCCGTAGCTCGCTTCCTTTCCGAGATATTTGCAGATTTATCTCAAGGGAAGGGGCCTGACGGACACATTTCCAAATATTTCTTCTTCTTGTTGTTCTTCTTCTGCACAGCTAAGCTGGAAGTGGCATTTGCAGCTCGCAATAGTGCAGAGTTATCTCAAAGAAAGGGGCCACGGTGTTTCTGTATCTCTATTATGTTGGTGCGGCTTCGGAACTTTTAAATATCTCGATATATCTCGAAAACTACGCTTCTGATCAAAAAATATCAGAGAACGTAAATTGTAGGAAATATAATTCTCTACAAAAAACGTCTCTCAACATTTTGCCATAGCTCGCTTCGTTTCCGAGATATTTGCAGATTTATCTCAAGGGAAGGGGCCTGACGGACATATTTCGAGATATTTCTTCTACTTGTTGTTCTTCTTCTGCACAGCTAAGCTGGAAGTGGCATTTGCAGGTCGCAATAGTGCAGAGTTATCTCAAAGAAAGGGGCCACGGTGTTTCTGTATCTCTATTATGTTGGTGCGGCTTCGCAACTTTTAAATATCTCGATATATCTCGAAAACTACGCTTCTGATCAAAAAATATCATAGAACGTAAATTGTAGGAAACATAATTCTCTACAAAAAAGGTCTCTTAACATTTTGCCATAGCTCGCTTCGTTTCCGAGATATTTGCAGATTTATCTCAAGGGAAGGGGTCTGACGGACATATTTCGAGATATTTCTTCTTCTTGTTGTTCTTCTTCTGCACAGCTAAGCTGGAAGTGGCATTTGCAGCTCGCAATAGTGCAGAGTTATCTCAAAAAAGGGGCCACGGTGTTTCTGTATCTCTATTATGTTGGTGCGGCTTCGGAACTTTTAAATATCTTGATATATCTCGAGAACTACGCATCTGATCGAAAAATATCATAGAACATAAAAAGTAGCAAACCTAATTCTCCACAAAAAAGGTCTCTTAACATTTTGCCATAGCTCGCTTCGTTTCCGAGATACTTGCAGATTTATCTCAAGGGAAGGGGCCTGACGGACATATTTCGAGATATTTCTTCTTTTTGTTGTTCTTCTTCTGCACAGCTAAACTGGAAGTGGCATTTCCAGCTCGCAATAGGGCAGAGTTATCTCAAAGAAAGGGGCCACGGTGTTTCTGTATCTCTATTATGTTGGTGCGGCTTCGGAACTTTTAAATATCTTGATATATCTCGAGAACTACGCATCTGATCAAAAAATATCATAGAACATAAATAGTAGGAAACTTAATTCTCTACAAAAAAGGTCTCTCAACATTTTGCCATAGCTCGCTTCGTTTCCGAGATATTTGCACATTTATCTCAAGGGAAGGGGCCTAACGGACATATTTCGAGATATTTCTTCTTCTTGTTGTTCTTCTTCTGCACAGCAGAGCTGGAAGTGGCATTTGCGGCTCGCACTAGTGCAGAGTTATCTCAAAGAAAGGGGCCACGGTGTTTCTGTATCTCTATTATGTTGGTGCAGCTTCGGAACTTTTAAATATCTTGATATATCTCGAGAACTACGCATCTGAACAAAAAATATCCTGGAACATAAAAAGTAGAAAACTTAATTCTCTACAAAAAAGGTCTCTTAACATTTTGCCATAGCCCGCTTCGTTTCCGAGATATTTGCAGATTTATCTCAAGGGAAGGGGCCTGACGGACATATTTCGAGATATTTCTTCTTCTTGTTGTTCTTCTTCTGCACAGCTAAGCTGGAAGTGGCATTTGCAGCTCGCAATAGTGCAGAGTTATCTCAAAGAATGGGGCCACGGTGTTTCTGTATCTCTATTATGTTGGTGCGGCTTCGGATCTTTTAAATATCTTGATATATCTCGAGAACTACGCATCTGATCAAAAAATATCATAGAACATAAAAAGTAGAAAACTTAATTCTCTACAAAAAAGGTCTCTCAACATTTTGCCATAGCTCGCTTCGTTTCCGAGATATATGCAGATTTATCTCAAGGGAATGGGCCTGACGGACATATTTCGAGATATTTCTTCTTCTTGTTGTTCTTCTTCTGCACAGCTAAACTGGAAGTGGCATTTCCAGCTCGCAATAGTGCAGAGTTATCTCAAAGAATGGGGCCACGGTGTTTCTGTATCTCTATTATGTTGGTGCGGCTTCGGAACTTTTAAATATCTTGATATATCTCGAGAACTACGCATCTGATCAAAAAATATCATAGAACATAAAAAGTAGGAAACTTAATTCTCTACAAAAAAGGTCTCTTAACATTTTCCCATAGCTGGCATCGTTTCCGAGATATTTGCAGATTTAGCTCAAGGGAAGGGGCCTGACGGACATATCCGAGATATTTCTTCTTCTTGTTGTTCCTCTTCTGCACAGCTAAGCTGGAAGTGGCATTTGCAGCTCGCAATAGTGCAGAGTTATCTCAAAGAAAGAGGCCACGGTGTTTCTGTACCTCTATTATGTTGGTGCAGCTTCGGAACTTTTAAATATCTTGATATATCTGAAGAACTACGCATCTGATCAAAAAATATCGTAGAACATAAAAAGTAGGAAACTTAATTCTCTACAAAAAAGGTCTCTTAACATTTTCCCATAGCTGGCATCGTTTCCGAGATATTTGCAGATTTAGCTCAACGGAAGGGGCCTGACGGACATATTCCGACATATTTCTTCTTCTTGTTGTTCCTCTTCTGCACAGCTAAGCTGGATGTGGCATTTGCAGCTCGCAATAGTGCAGAGTTATCTCAAAGAAAGAGGCCACGGTGTTTCTGTACCTCTATTATGTTGGTGCAGCTTCGGAACTTTTAAATATCTTGATATATCTCGGGAACTACGCATCTGATCAAAAAATATCATAGAACATGAAAAGTAGGAAACCTAATTTTCTACAAAAAAGGTCTCTTAACATTTTGCCGTAGCTCGCTTCGTTTCCGAGATATTTGCAGATTTATCTCAAGGGAAGGGGCCTGACGGACACATTTCGAAATATTTCTTCTTCTTGTTGTTCTTCTTCTGCACAGCTAAGCTGGAAGTGGCATTTGCAGCTCGCAATAGTGCAGAGTTATCTCAAAGAAAGGGGCCACGGTGTTTCTGTATCTCTATTATGTTGGTGCGGCTTCGGAACTTTTAAATATCTTGATATATCTCGAGAACTACGCCTCCGATCGAAAAATATCATAGAACATAAAAAGTAGGAAACTTAATTGTCTACAAAAAAGGTCTCTTAACATTTTGCCATAGCTCGCTTCGTTTCCGAGATATTTGCAGATTTATCTCAAGGGAAGGGGCCTGACGGACATATTTCGAGATATTTCTTCTTCTTGTTGTTCTTCTTCTGCACAGCTAAGCTGGAAGTGGCATTTGCAGCTCGCAGTAGTGCAGAGTTATCTCAAAGAAAGGGGCCACGGTGTTTCTGTATCTCTATTATGTTGGTGCGGCTTCGGAACTTTTAAATATCTTGATATATCTCGAGAACTACGCATCTGATCAAAAAATATCATAGACCATAAATAGTAGGAAACTTAATTTCCTACAAAAAAGATCTCTTAATATTTTGCCATAGCTCGCATTGTTTCCGAGATATTTGCAGATTTAGCTCAAGGGAAGGGGCCTGACGGACATATTCCGAGATATTTCTTGTTCTTGTTGTGCTTCTTCTGCACAGCTAAGCTGGAAGTGGCATTTGCAGCTCGGAATAGTGCATAGTTATCTCAAAGAAAGGGGCCACGGTGTTTCTGTATCTTTATTATGTTGTTGCGGCTTCGGAACCTTTAAATATCTCGATATATCTCGAAAACTACGCATCTGATCAAGAAATATCATACAACCTAAATTGTAGGAAACGTAATTCTCTACAAAAAAGGTCTCTTATCATTTTGCCATAGCTCGCATTGTTTCCGAGATATTTGCAGATTTACTTCAAGGGAAGGGGCCTGACGGACATATTTCGAGATATTTCTTCTTCTTGTTGTTCTTCTTCTGCACAGCTAAGCTGGAAGTGGCATTTGCAGCTCGCAGTAGTGCAGAGTTATCTCAAAGAAAGGGGCCACGGTGTTTCTGTATCTCTATTATGTTGGTGCGGCTTCGGAACTTTTAAATATCCCGATATATCTCGAAAACTACGCTTCTGATCAAAAAATATCATAGAACATGAATTGTAGAAAACATAATTCTCTACAAAAAAGGTCTGTTAACGTTTTGCCATAGCTCGCTTCGTTTCCGAGATATTTGCAGATTCAGCTCAAAGGATCGGGCCTGACGGACATATTTCGAGATATTTCTTCTTCTTGTTGTTCTTCGTCTGCACAGCTAAACTGGAAGTGGCATTTCCAGCTCGCAATAGTGCAGAGTTATCTCGCAGAAAGGGGCCACGCTGTTTCTGTATCTCTATTATGTTGGTGCGGCCTCGGAACTTTTGAATATCTTGATATATCTCGAAAACTACGCCTCTGATCCAAAAATATCATAGAACATAAAAAGTAGGAAACTTAATTCTCTACAAAAAAGGTCTCCTAACATTTTGCCATAGCTCGCTTCGTTTCCGTGATATTTGCAGATTTATCTCAAGGGAAGGGGCCTGACGGACATATTTCGAGATATTTCTTCTTCTTGTTGTTCTTCTTCTGCACAGCTAAGCTGGAAGTGGCATTTGCAGCTCGCAATAGTGCAGAGTTATCTGAAAGAAAGGGGCCACGGTGTTTCTGTATCTCTATTATGTTGGTGCGGCTTCGGAACTTTTAAATATCTTGATATATCTCGAGAACTACGCATCTGATCAAAAAATATCATAGAACATAAAAAGTAGGAAACTTAATTCTCTACAAATAAGATCTCTTAACATTTTGCCATAGCTCGCTTCGTTTCCGAGATATTTGCAGATTTATCTCGAGGGAAGGGGCCTGACGGACATATTTCGAGATATTTCTTCTTCTTGTTGTTCTTCTTCTGCACAGCTAAGCTGGAAGCGGCATTTGCGGCTCGCACTAGTGCAGAGTTATCTCAAAGAAAGGGACCACGGTGTTTCTGTATCTTTATTATGTTGTTGCGGCTTCGGAACCTTTAAATATCTCGATATATCTCGAAAACTACGCATCTGATCAAAAAATATCATAGAACATAAATAGTAGGAAACTTAATTTCCTACAAAAAAGGTCTCTCAACGTTTTGCCATAGCTCGCATTGTTTCCGAGATATTTGCAGATTCAGCTCAAAGGATCGGGCCTGACGGACATATTTCGAGATATTTCTTCTTCTTGTTGTTCTTCGTCTGCACAGCTACACTGGAAGTGGCATTTCCAGCTCGCAATAGTGCAGAGTTATCTCGCAGAAAGGGGCCACGCTGTTTCTGTATCTCTATTATGTTGGTGCGGCTTCGGAACTTTTAAATATCTTGATATATCTCGAGAACTACGCATCTGATCAAAAAATATCATAGAACATAAATAGTAGGAAACTTAATTTCCTACAAAAAAGATCTCTTAATATTTTGCCATAGCTCGCATTGTTTCCGAGATATTTGCAGATTTAGCTCAAGGGAAGGGGCCTGACGGACTTAATCCGAGATATTTCTTGTTCTTGTTGTGCTTCTTCTGCACAGCTAAGCTCGAACTGGCATTTGCAGCTCGCAATAGTGCAGAGTTATCTCACAGAAAGGGGCCACGGTGTTTCCGTATCTCTATTATGTTGGTGCGGCTTCGGAACTATTAAATATCTTGATACATCTCGAAAACTACGCATCTGATCAAAACATATCATAGAACCCAAATTGTAGGAAACGTAATTCTCTACAAAAAAGGTCTCTTATCATTATGCCATGGCTCGCATCGTTTCCGAGATATTTGCAGATCTAATTCAAGGGATGGGGCCTGACGGACATATTTCGAGATATTTCTTCTTCTTGTTGTTCTTCTTCTGCACAGCTAAGCTGGAAGTGGCATTTGCAGCTCGCAATAGTGCAGTGTTATCTCAAAGAAAGGGGCCACGGTGTTTCTGTATCTCTATTATGTTGGTGCGGCTTCGGAACTTTTAAATATCTTGATATATCTCGAGAACTACGCATCTGATCAAAAAATATCATAGAACATAAAAAGTAGGAAACTTAATTCTCTACAAAAAAGGTCTCTTAACATTTTGCCATAGCTCGCTTCGTTTCCGAGATATTTGCAGATACATCTCAAGGGAAGGGGCCTGACGGACATATTTCGAGATATTTCTTCTTCTTGTTGTTCTTCTTCTGCACAGCTAAGCTGGAAGTGGCATTTGCAGCTCGCAATAGTGCAGAGTTATCTCAAAGAAAGGGGCCACGGTGTTTCTGTATCTCTATTATGTTGGTGCGGCTTCGGAACTTTTAAATATCTTGATATATCTCGAGAACTGCGCATCTGATCAAATAATATCATAGAACATAAAAAGTAGGAAACTTAATTCTCTACAAATAAGGTCTCTTAACATTTTGCCATAGCTCGCTTCGTTTCCGAGATATTTGCAGATTTATCTCAAGGGAAGGGTCCTGACGGACATATTTCGAGATATTTCTTCTTCTTGTCGTTCTTCTTCTGCACAGCTAAACTGGAAGTGGCATTTCCAGCTCGCAATAGTGCAGAGTTATCCAAAAGAAAGGGGCCACGGTGTTTCTGTATCTCTATTATGTTGGTGCGGCTTCGGAACTTTTAAATATCTTGATATATCTCGAAAACTACGCCTCTGATCCAAAAATATCATAGAACATAAAAAGTAGGAAACTTAATTCTCTACAAAAAAGGTCTCCTAACATTTTGCCATAGCTCGCTTCGTTTCCGTGATATTTGCAGATTTATCTCAAGGGAAGGGGCCTGACGGACATATTTCGAGATATTTCTTCTTCTTGTTGTTCTTCTTCTGCACAGCTAAGCTGGAAGTGGCATTTGCAGCTCGCAATAGTGCAGAGTTATCTGAAAGAAAGGGGCCACGGTGTTTCTGTATCTCTATTATGTTGGTGCGGCTTCGGAACTTTTAAATATCTTGATATATCTCGAGAACTACGCATCTGATCAAAAAATATCATAGAACATAAAAAGTAGGAAACTTAATTCTCTACAAATAAGATCTCTTAACATTTTGCCATAGCTCGCTTCGTTTCCGAGATATTTGCAGATTTATCTCGAGGGAAGGGGCCTGACGGACATATTTCGAGATATTTCTTCTTCTTGTTGTTCTTCTTCTGCACAGCTAAGCTGGAAGCGGCATTTGCGGCTCGCACTAGTGCAGAGTTATCTCAAAGAAAGGGGCCACGGTGTTTCTGTATCTTTATTATGTTGTTGCGGCTTCGGAACCTTTAAATATCTCGATATATCTCGAAAACTACGCATCTGATCAAAAAATATCATAGAACATAAATAGTAGGAAACTTAATTTCCTACAAAAAAGGTCTCTCAACGTTTTGCCATAGCTCGCATTGTTTCCGAGATATTTGCAGATTCAGCTCAAAGGATCGGGCCTGACGGACATATTTCGAGATATTTCTTCTTCTTGTTGTTCTTCGTCTGCACAGCTAAGCTGGAAGTGGCATTTGCAGCTCGCAACAGTGCAGAGTTATCTGAAAGAAAGGGGCCACGGTGTTTCTGTATCTCTATTATGTTGGTGCGGCTTCGGAACTTTTAAATATCTTGATATATCTCGAGAACTACGCATCTGATCAAAAAATATCATAGAACATAAAAAGTAGGAAACTTAATTCTCTACAAATAAGATCTCTTAACATTTTGCCATAGCTCGCTTCGTTTCCGAGATATTTGCAGATTTATCTCGAGGGAAGGGGCCTGACGGACATATTTCGAGATATTTCTTCTTCTTGTTGTTCTTCTTCTGCACAGCTAAGCTGGAAGCGGCATTTGCGGCTCGCACTAGTGCAGAGTTATCTCAAAGAAAGGGGCCACTGTGTTTCTGTATCTTTATTATGTTGTTGCGGCTTCGGAACCTTTAAATATCTCGATATATCTCGAAAACTACGCATCTGATCAAAAAATATCATAGAACATAAATAGTAGGAAACTTAATTTCCTACAAAAAAGGTCTCTCAACGTTTTGCCATAGCTCGCATTGTTTCCGAGATATTTGCAGATTCAGCTCAAAGGATCGGGCCTGACGGACATATTTCGAGATATTTCTTCTTCTTGTTGTTCTTCGTCTGCACAGCTAAACTGGAAGTGGCATTTCCAGCTCGCAATAGTGCAGAGTTATCTCGCAGAAAGGGGCCACGCTGTTTCTGTATCTCTATTATGTTGGTGCGGCTTCGGAACTTTTAAATATCTTGATATATCTCGAGAACTACGCATCTGATCAAAAAATATCATAGAACATAAATAGTAGGAAACTTAATTTCCTACAAAAAAGATCTCTTAATATTTTGCCATAGCTCGCATTGTTTCCGAGATATTTGCAGATTTAGCTCAAGGGAAGGGGCCTGACGGACTTAATCCGAGATATTTCTTGTTCTTGTTGTGCTTCTTCTGCACAGCTAAGCTCGAACTGGCATTTGCAGCTCGCATCAGTGCAGAGTTATCTCACAGAAAGGGGCCACGGTGTTTCCGTATCTCTATTATGTTGGTGCGGCTTCGGAACTATTAAATATCTTGATATATCTCGAAAACTACGCATCTGATCAAAACATATCATAGAACCTAAATTGTAGGAAACGTAATTCTCTACAAAAAAGGTCTCTTATCATTATGCCATGGCTCGCATCGTTTCCGAGATATTTGCAGATCTAATTCAAGGGAAGGGGCCTGACGGACATATTTCGAGATATTTCTTCTTCTTGTTGTTCTTCTTCTGCACAGCTAAGCTGGAAGTGGCATTTGCAGCTCGCAATAGTGCAGTGTTATCTCAAAGAAAGGGGCCACGGTGTTTCTGTATCTCTATTATGTTGGTGCGGCTTCGGAACTTTTAAATATCTTGATATATCTCGAAAACTACGCTTCTGATCAAAAAATATCATAGAACATAAATTGTAGGAAACTTAATTCTCCACAAAAAAGGTCTCTTAACATTTTGCCATAGCTCGCTTCGTTTCCGAGATATTTGCAGATTTATCTCAAGGGAAGGGGACTGACGGACATATTTCGAGATATTTCTTCTTCTTGTTGTTCTTCTTCTGCACAGCTAAGCTCGAAGTGGCATTTGCAGCTCGCAATAGTGCAGAGTTATCGCAAAGAAAGGGGCCACGGTGTTTCTGTATCTCTATTATGTTGGTGCGGCTTCGGAACTTTTAAATATCTTGATATATCTCGAGAACTACGCATCTGATCAAAAAATATCATAGAATATAAAAAGTAGGAAACTTAATTTCCTACAAAAAAGATCTCTTAATATTTTGCCATAGCTCGCATTGTTTCCGAGATATTTGCAGATTTAGCTCAAGGGAAGGGGCCTGACGGACTTAATCCGAGATATTTCTTGTTCTTGTTGTGCTTCTTCTGCACAGCTAAGCTCGAACTGGCATTTGCAGCTCGCATCAGTGCAGAGTTATCTCACAGAAAGGGGCCACGGTGTTTCCGTATCTCTATTATGTTGGTGCGGCTTCGGAACTATTAAATATCTTGATATATCTCGAAAACTACGCATCTGATCAAAACATATCATAGAACCTAAATTGTAGGAAACGTAATTCTCTACAAAAAAGGTCTCTTATCATTATGCCATGGCTCGCATCGTTTCCGAGATATTTGCAGATCTAATTCAAGGGAAGGGGCCTGACGGACATATTTCGAGATATTTCTTCTTCTTGTTGTTCTTCTTCTGCACAGCTAAGCAGGAAGTGGCATTTGCAGCTCGCAATAGTGCAGTGTTATCTCAAAGAAAGGGGCCACGGTGTTTCTGTATCTCTATTATGTTGGTGCGGCTTCGGAACTTTTAAATATCTTGATATATCTCGAAAACTACGCTTCTGATCAAAAAATATCATAGAACATAAATTGTAGGAAACTTAATTCTCCACAAAAAAGGTCTCTTAACATTTTGCCATAGCTCGCTTCGTTTCCGAGATATTTGCAGATTTATCTCAAGGGAAGGGGACTGACGGACATATTTCGAGATATTTCTTCTTCTTGTTGTTCTTCTTCTGCACAGCTAAGCTCGAAGTGGCATTTGCAGCTCGCAACAGTGCAGAGTTATCTCAAAGAAAGGGGCCACGGTGTTTCTGTATCTCTATTATGTTGGTGCGGCTTCGGAACTTTTAAATATCCCGATATATCTCGAAAACTACGCTTCTGATCAAAAAATATCATAGAACATGAATTGTAGAAAACATAATTCTCTACAAAAAAGGTCTGTTAACGTTTTGCCATAGCTCGCTTCGTTTCCGAGATATTTGCAGATTCAGCTCAAAGGATCGGGCCTGACGGACATATTTCGAGATATTTCTTCTTCTTGTTGTTCTTCGTCTGCACAGCTAAACTGGAAGTGGCATTTCCAGCTCGCAATAGTGCAGAGTTATCTCGCAGAAAGGGGCCACGCTGTTTCTGTATCTCTATTATGTTGGTGCGGCCTCGGAACTTTTGAATATCTTGATATATCTCGAAAACTACGCCTCTGATCCAAAAATATCATAGAACATAAAAAGTAGGAAACTTAATTCTCTACAAAAAAGGTCTCCTAACATTTTGCCATAGCTCGCTTCGTTTCCGTGATATTTGCAGATTTATCTCAAGGGAAGGGGCCTGACGGACATATTTCGAGATATTTCTTCTTCTTGTTGTTCTTCTTCTGCACAGCTAAGCTGGAAGTGGCATTTGCAGCTCGCAATAGTGCAGAGTTATCTGAAAGAAAGGGGCCACGGTGTTTCTGTATCTCTATTATGTTGGTGCGGCTTCGGAACTTTTAAATATCTTGATATATCTCGAGAACTACGCATCTGATCAAAAAATATCATAGAACATAAAAAGTAGGAAACTTAATTCTCTACAAATAAGATCTCTTAACATTTTGCCATAGCTCGCTTCGTTTCCGAGATATTTGCAGATTTATCTCGAGGGAAGGGGCCTGACGGACATATTTCGAGATATTTCTTCTTCTTGTTGTTCTTCTTCTGCACAGCTAAGCTGGAAGCGGCATTTGCGGCTCGCACTAGTGCAGAGTTATCTCAAAGAAAGGGGCCACGGTGTTTCTGTATCTTTATTATGTTGTTGCGGCTTCGGAACCTTTAAATATCTCGATATATCTCGAAAACTACGCATCTGATCAAAAAATATCATAGAACATAAAAAGTAGGAAACTTAATTCTCTACAAAAAAGGTCTCCTAACATTTTGCCATAGCTCGCTTCGTTTCCGTGATATTTGCAGATTTATCTCAAGGGAAGGGGCCTGACGGACATATTTCGAGATATTTCTTCTTCTTGTTGTTCTTCTTCTGCACAGCTAAGCTGGAAGTGGCATTTGCAGCTCGCAATAGTGCAGAGTTATCTGAAAGAAAGGGGCCACGGTGTTTCTGTATCTCTATTATGTTGGTGCGGCTTCGGAACTTTTAAATATCTTGATATATCTCGAGAACTACGCATCTGATCAAAAAATATCATAGAACATAAAAAGTAGGAAACTTAATTCTCTACAAATAAGATCTCTTAACATTTTGCCATAGCTCGCTTCGTTTCCGAGATATTTGCAGATTTATCTCGAGGGAAGGGGCCTGACGGACATATTTCGAGATATTTCTTCTTCTTGTTGTTCTTCTTCTGCACAGCTAAGCTGGAAGCGGCATTTGCGGCTCGCACTAGTGCAGAGTTATCTCAAAGAAAGGGGCCACGGTGTTTCTGTATCTTTATTATGTTGTTGCGGCTTCGGAACCTTTAAATATCTCGATATATCTCGAAAACTACGCATCTGATCAAAAAATATCATAGAACATAAATAGTAGGAAACTTAATTTCCTACAAAAAAGGTCTCTCAACGTTTTGCCATAGCTCGCATTGTTTCCGAGATATTTGCAGATTCAGCTCAAAGGATCGGGCCTGACGGACATATTTCGAGATATTTCTTCTTCTTGTTGTTCTTCGTCTGCACAGCTACACTGGAAGTGGCATTTCCAGCTCGCAATAGTGCAGAGTTATCTCGCAGAAAGGGGCCACGCTGTTTCTGTATCTCTATTATGTTGGTGCGGCTTCGGAACTTTTAAATATCTTGATATATCTCGAGAACTACGCATCTGATCAAAAAATATCATAGAACATAAATAGTAGGAAACTTAATTTCCTACAAAAAAGATCTCTTAATATTTTGCCATAGCTCGCATTGTTTCCGAGATATTTGCAGATTTAGCTCAAGGGAAGGGGCCTGACGGACTTAATCCGAGATATTTCTTGTTCTTGTTGTGCTTCTTCTGCACAGCTAAGCTCGAACTGGCATTTGCAGCTCGCAATAGTGCAGAGTTATCTCACAGAAAGGGGCCACGGTGTTTCCGTATCTCTATTATGTTGGTGCGGCTTCGGAACTATTAAATATCTTGATACATCTCGAAAACTACGCATCTGATCAAAACATATCATAGAACCCAAATTGTAGGAAACGTAATTCTCTACAAAAAAGGTCTCTTATCATTATGCCATGGCTCGCATCGTTTCCGAGATATTTGCAGATCTAATTCAAGGGATGGGGCCTGACGGACATATTTCGAGATATTTCTTCTTCTTGTTGTTCTTCTTCTGCACAGCTAAGCTGGAAGTGGCATTTGCAGCTCGCAATAGTGCAGTGTTATCTCAAAGAAAGGGGCCACGGTGTTTCTGTATCTCTATTATGTTGGTGCGGCTTCGGAACTTTTAAATATCTTGATATATCTCGAGAACTACGCATCTGATCAAAAAATATCATAGAACATAAAAAGTAGGAAACTTAATTCTCTACAAAAAAGGTCTCTTAACATTTTGCCATAGCTCGCTTCGTTTCCGAGATATTTGCAGATACATCTCAAGGGAAGGGGCCTGACGGACATATTTCGAGATATTTCTTCTTCTTGTTGTTCTTCTTCTGCACAGCTAAGCTGGAAGTGGCATTTGCAGCTCGCAATAGTGCAGAGTTATCTCAAAGAAAGGGGCCACGGTGTTTCTGTATCTCTATTATGTTGGTGCGGCTTCGGAACTTTTAAATATCTTGATATATCTCGAGAACTGCGCATCTGATCAAATAATATCATAGAACATAAAAAGTAGGAAACTTAATTCTCTACAAATAAGGTCTCTTAACATTTTGCCATAGCTCGCTTCGTTTCCGAGATATTTGCAGATTTATCTCAAGGGAAGGGTCCTGACGGACATATTTCGAGATATTTCTTCTTCTTGTCGTTCTTCTTCTGCACAGCTAAACTGGAAGTGGCATTTCCAGCTCGCAATAGTGCAGAGTTATCCCAAAGAAAGGGGCCACGGTGTTTCTGTATCTCTATTATGTTGGTGCGGCTTCGGAACTTTTAAATATCTTGATATATCTCGAAAACTACGCCTCTGATCCAAAAATATCATAGAACATAAAAAGTAGGAAACTTAATTCTCTACAAAAAAGGTCTCCTAACATTTTGCCATAGCTCGCTTCGTTTCCGTGATATTTGCAGATTTATCTCAAGGGAAGGGGCCTGACGGACATATTTCGAGATATTTCTTCTTCTTGTTGTTCTTCTTCTGCACAGCTAAGCTGGAAGTGGCATTTGCAGCTCGCAATAGTGCAGAGTTATCTGAAAGAAAGGGGCCACGGTGTTTCTGTATCTCTATTATGTTGGTGCGGCTTCGGAACTTTTAAATATCTTGATATATCTCGAGAACTACGCATCTGATCAAAAAATATCATAGAACATAAAAAGTAGGAAACTTAATTCTCTACAAATAAGATCTCTTAACATTTTGCCATAGCTCGCTTCGTTTCCGAGATATTTGCAGATTTATCTCGAGGGAAGGGGCCTGACGGACATATTTCGAGATATTTCTTCTTCTTGTTGTTCTTCTTCTGCACAGCTAAGCTGGAAGCGGCATTTGCGGCTCGCACTAGTGCAGAGTTATCTCAAAGAAAGGGGCCACGGTGTTTCTGTATCTTTATTATGTTGTTGCGGCTTCGGAACCTTTAAATATCTCGATATATCTCGAAAACTACGCATCTGATCAAAAAATATCATAGAACATAAATAGTAGGAAACTTAATTTCCTACAAAAAAGGTCTCTCAACGTTTTGCCATAGCTCGCATTGTTTCCGAGATATTTGCAGATTCAGCTCAAAGGATCGGGCCTGACGGACATATTTCGAGATATTTCTTCTTCTTGTTGTTCTTCGTCTGCACAGCTAAGCTGGAAGTGGCATTTGCAGCTCGCAACAGTGCAGAGTTATCTGAAAGAAAGGGGCCACGGTGTTTCTGTATCTCTATTATGTTGGTGCGGCTTCGGAACTTTTAAATATCTTGATATATCTCGAGAACTACGCATCTGATCAAAAAATATCATAGAACATAAAAAGTAGGAAACTTAATTCTCTACAAATAAGATCTCTTAACATTTTGCCATAGCTCGCTTCGTTTCCGAGATATTTGCAGATTTATCTCGAGGGAAGGGGCCTGACGGACATATTTCGAGATATTTCTTCTTCTTGTTGTTCTTCTTCTGCACAGCTAAGCTGGAAGTGGCATTTGCAGCTCGCAATAGTGCAGAGTTATCTGAAAGAAAGGGGCCACGGTGTTTCTGTATCTCTATTATGTTGGTGCGGCTTCGGAACTTTTAAATATCTTGATATATCTCGAGAACTACGCTTCTGATCAAAAAATATCATAGAACATAAATTGTAGGAAACATAATTCTCTACAAAAAAGGTCTCTTAAGATTTTGCCATAGCTCGTTTCGTTTCCGAGATATTTGCAGATATATCTCAAGGGAAGGGGCCTGACGGACATATTTCGAGATATTTCTTCTTCTTGTTGTTCTTCTTCTGCACAGCTAAACTGGAAGTGGCATTTCCAGCTCGCAATAGTGCAGAGTTATCTCAAAGAAAGGGGCCACGGTGTTTCTGTATCTCTATTATGTTGGTGCGGCTTCGGAACTTTTAAATATCTTGATATATCTCGAGAACTACGCATCTGATCAAAAAATATCATAGAACATAAATAGTAGGAAACTTAATTCTCTACAAAAAAGGTCTCTCAACATTTTGCCATAGCTCGCTTCGTTTCCGAGATATTTGCAGATTTATCTCAAGGGAAGGGGCCTAACGGACATATTTCGAGATATTTCTTCTTCTTGTTGTTCTTCTTCTGTACAGCTAAGCTGGAAGTGGCATTTGCAGCTCGCAATAGTGCAGAGTCATCTCAAAGAAAGGGGCCACGGTGTTTCTGTATCTCTATTATGTTGGTGCAGCTTCGGAACTTTGAAATATCTTGATATATCTCGAGAACTACGCATCTGATCAAAAAATATCATAGAACATAAAAAGTAGAAAACTTAATTCTCTACAAAAAAGGTCTCTCAACATTTTGCCATAGCTCGCTTCGTTTCCGAGATATATGCAGATTTATCTCAAGGGAAGGGGCCTGACGGACATATTTCGAGATATTTCTTCTTCTTGTTGTTCTTCTTCTGCACAGCTAAACTGGAAGTGGCATTTCCAGCTCGCAATAGTGCAGAGTTATCTGAAAGAAAGGGGCCACGGTGTTTCTGTATCTCTATTATGTTGGTGCGGCTTCGGAACTTTTAAATATCTTGATATATCTCGAAAACTACGCATCTGATCAAAACATATCATAGAACCTAAATTGTAGGAAACGTAATTCTCTACAAAAAAGGTCTCTTATCATTATGCCATGGCTCGCATCGTTTCCGAGATATTTGCAGATCTAATTCAAGGGAAGGGGCCTGACGGACATATTTCGAGATATTTCTTCTTCTTGTTGTTCTTCTTCTGCACAGCTAAGCTGGAAGTGGCATTTGCAGCTCGCAATAGTGCAGTGTTATCTCAAAGAAAGGGGCCACGGTGTTTCTGTATCTCTATTATGTTGGTGCGGCTTCGGAACTTTTAAATATCTTGATATATCTCGAGAACTACGCATCTGATCAAAAAATATCATAGAACATAAAAAGTAGGTAACTTAATTCTCTACAAAAAAGGTCTCTTAACGTTTTGTCATACCTCGCTTCGTTTCCGAGATATTTGCAGATTTATCTCAAGGGAAGGGTCCTGACGGACATATTTCGAGATATTTCTTCTTCTTGTTGTTCTTCTTCTGCACAGCTAAGCTGGAAGTGGCATTTGCGGCTCGCACTAGTGCAGGGTTATCTCAAAGAAAGGGGCCACGGTGTTTCTGTATCTCTATTATGTTGGTGCGCCTTCGGAACTTTTAAATATCTCGATATATCTCGAAAACTACGCTTCTGATCAAAAAATATCATAGAACAAAAATTGTAGGAAACATAATTCTCTACAAAAAACGTCTTTTAACATTTTGCCATAGCTCGCTTCGTTTCCGAGATATTTGCAGATTCATCTCAAAGGAACTGGCCTGACGGACATATTTCGAGATATTTCTTCTTCTTGTTGTTCTTCCTCTGCACAGCTAAGCTGGAACTGGCATTTGCAGCTCGCAATAGTGCAGAGTCATCGCAAAGAAAGGGGCCACGGTGTTTCTGTATCTCTATTATTTTGGTGCAGCTTCGGAACTTTGAAATATCTTGATATATCTCGAGAACTACGCATCTGATCAAAAAATATCATAGAACATAAAAAGTAGAAAACTTAATTCTCTACAAAAAAGGTCTCTCAACATTTTGCCATAGCTCGCTTCGTTTCCGAGATATGTGCAGATTTATCTCAAGGGAAGGGGCCTGACGGACATATTTCGAGATATTTCTTCTTCTTGTTGTTCTTCTTCTGCACAGCTAAGCTGGAAGTGGCATTTGCAGCTCGCAATAGTGCAGAGTTATCTCAAAAAAGGGGCCACGGTGTTTCTGTATCTCTATTATGTTGCTGCTTCTTCGGAACTTTTAAATATCTTGATATATCTCGAGAACTACGCATCTGATCGAAAAATATCATAGAACATAAAAAGTAGGAAACTTAATTCTCTACAAAAAAGGTGTCTTAACATTTTGCCATAGCTCGGTTCGTTTCCGAGATATTTGCAGATTTATCTCAATGGAAGGGGACTGACGGACATATTTCGAGATATTTCTTCTTCTTGTTGTTCTTCTTCTGCACAGCTAAGCTGGAAGTGGCATTTGCAGCTCGCAATAGTGCAGAGTTATCTGAAAGAAAGGGGCCACGGTGTTTCTGTATCTCTATTATGTTGGTGCGGCTTCGGAACTTTTAAATATCTTGATATATCTCGAGAACTACGCTTCTGATCAAAAAATATCATAGAACATAAATTGTAGGAAACATAATTCTCTACAAAAAAGGTCTCTTAAGATTTTGCCATAGCTCGTTTCGTTTCCGAGATATTTGCAGATATATCTCAAGGGAAGGGGCCTGACGGACATATTTCGAGATATTTCTTCTTCTTGTTGTTCTTCTTCTGCACAGCTAAACTGGAAGTGGCATTTCCAGCTCGCAATAGTGCAGAGTTATCTCAAAGAAAGGGGCCACGGTGTTTCTGTATCTCTATTATGTTGGTGCGGCTTCGGAACTTTTAAATATCTTGATATATCTCGAGAACTACGCATCTGATCAAAAAATATCATAGAACATAAATAGTAGGAAACTTAATTCTCTACAAAAAAGGTCTCTCAACATTTTGCCATAGCTCGCTTCGTTTCCGAGATATTTGCAGATTTATCTCAAGGGAAGGGGCCTAACGGACATATTTCGAGATATTTCTTCTTCTTGTTGTTCTTCTTCTGTACAGCTAAGCTGGAAGTGGCATTTGCAGCTCGCAATAGTGCAGAGTCATCTCAAAGAAAGGGGCCACGGTGTTTCTGTATCTCTATTATGTTGGTGCAGCTTCGGAACTTTGAAATATCTTGATATATCTCGAGAACTACGCATCTGATCAAAAAATATCATAGAACATAAAAAGTAGAAAACTTAATTCTCTACAAAAAAGGTCTCTCAACATTTTGCCATAGCTCGCTTCGTTTCCGAGATATATGCAGATTTATCTCAAGGGAAGGGGCCTGACGGACATATTTCGAGATATTTCTTCTTCTTGTTGTTCTTCTTCTGCACAGCTAAACTGGAAGTGGCATTTCCAGCTCGCAATAGTGCAGAGTTATCTGAAAGAAAGGGGCCACGGTGTTTCTGTATCTCTATTATGTTGGTGCGGCTTCGGAACTTTTAAATATCTTGATATATCTCGAAAACTACGCATCTGATCAAAACATATCATAGAACCTAAATTGTAGGAAACGTAATTCTCTACAAAAAAGGTCTCTTATCATTATGCCATGGCTCGCATCGTTTCCGAGATATTTGCAGATCTAATTCAAGGGAAGGGGCCTGACGGACATATTTCGAGATATTTCTTCTTCTTGTTGTTCTTCTTCTGCACAGCTAAGCTGGAAGTGGCATTTGCAGCTCGCAATAGTGCAGTGTTATCTCAAAGAAAGGGGCCACGGTGTTTCTGTATCTCTATTATGTTGGTGCGGCTTCGGAACTTTTAAATATCTTGATATATCTCGAAAACTACGCTTCTGATCAAAAAATATCATAGAACATAAATTGTAGGAAACTTAATTCTCCACAAAAAAGGTCTCTTAACATTTTGCCATAGCTCGCTTCGTTTCCGAGATATTTGCAGATTTATCTCAAGGGAAGGGGACTGACGGACATATTTCGAGATATTTCTTCTTCTTGTTGTTCTTCTTCTGCACAGCTAAGCTGGAAGTGGCATTTGCAGCTCGCAATAGTGCAGAGTTATCTCAAAGAAAGAGGCCACGGTGTTTCTGTACCTCTATTATGTTGGTGCAGCTTCGGAACTTTTAAATATCTTGATATATCTCGAGAACTACGCATCTGATCAAATAATATCATAGAACATAAAAAGTAGAAAACTTACTTCTCTACAAAAAAGGTCTCTGAACATTTTGCCATAGCTCGCTTCGTTTCCGAGATATATGCGGATTTATCTCAAGGGAAGGGGCCTGACGGACATATTTCGAGATATTTCTTCTTCTTGTTGTTCTTCTTCTGCACAGCTAAACTGGAAGTGGCATTTCCAGCTCGCAATAGTGCAGAGTTATCTGAAAGAAAGGGGCCACGGTGTTTCTGTATCTCTATTATGTTGGTGCGGCTTCGGAACTTTTAAATATCTTGATATATCTCGAGAACTACGCTTCTGATCAAAAAATATCATAGAACATAAATTGTAGGAAACATAATTCTCTACAAAAAAGGTCTCTTAAGATTTTGCCATAGCTCGTTTCGTTTCCGAGATATTTGCAGATATATCTCAAGGGAAGGGTCCTGACGGACATATTTCGAGATATTTCTTCTTCTTGTTGTTCTTCTTCTGCACAGCTAAACTGGAAGTGGCATTTCCAGCTCGCAATAGTGCAGAGTTATCTCAAAGAAAGGGGCCACGGTGTTTCTGTATCTCTATTATGTTGGTGCGGCTTCGGAACTTTTAAATATCTTGATATATCTCGAGAACTACGCATCTGATCAAAAAATATCATAGAACATAAAAAGTAGGTAACTTAATTCTCTACAAAAATGGTCTCTTAACGTTTTGTCATACCTCGTTTCGTTTCCGAGATATTTGCAGATTTATCTCAAGGGAAGGGTCCTGACGGACATATTTCGAGATATTTCTTCTTCTTGTTGTTCTTCTTCTGCACAGCTAAGCTGGAAGTGGCATTTGCGGCTCGCACTAGTGCAGGGTTATCTCAAAGAAAGGGGCCACGGTGTTTCTGTATCTCTATTATGTTGGTGCGCCTTCGGAACTTTTAAATATCTCGATATATCTCGAAAACTACGCTTCTGATCAAAAAATATCATAGAACAAAAATTGTAGGAAACATAATTCTCTACAAAAAACGTCTTTTAACATTTTGCCATAGCTCGCTTCGTTTCCGAGATATTTGCAGATTCAGCTCAAAGGAACTGGCCTGACGGACATATTTCGAGATATTTCTTCTTCTTGTTGTTCTTCCTCTGCACAGCTAAGCTGGAACTGGCATTTGCAGCTCGCAATAGTGCAGAGTCATCGCAAAGAAAGGGGCCACGGTGTTTCTGTATCTCTATTATTTTGGTGCAGCTTCGGAACTTTGAAATATCTTGATATATCTCGAGAACTACGCATCTGATCAAAAAATATCATAGAACATAAAAAGTAGAAAACTTAATTCTCTACAAAAAAGGTCTCTCAACATTTTGCCATAGCTCGCTTCGTTTCCGAGATATGTGCAGATTTATCTCAAGGGAAGGGGCCTGACGGACATATTTCGAGATATTTCTTCTTCTTGTTGTTCTTCTTCTGCACAGCTAAGCTGGAAGTGGCATTTGCAGCTCGCAATAGTGCAGAGTTATCTCAAAAAAGGGGCCACGGTGTTTCTGTATCTCTATTATGTTGCTGCTTCTTCGGAACTTTTAAATATCTTGATATATCTCGAGAACTACGCATCTGATCGAAAAATATCATAGAACATAAAAAGTAGGAAACTTAATTCTCTACAAAAAAGGTGTCTTAACATTTTGCCATAGCTCGGTTCGTTTCCGAGATATTTGCAGATTTATCTCAATGGAAGGGGACTGACGGACATATTTCGAGATATTTCTTCTTCTTGTTGTTCTTCTTCTGCACAGCTAAGCTGGAAGTGGCATTTGCAGCTCGCAATAGTGCAGAGTTATCTGAAAGAAAGGGGCCACGGTGTTTCTGTATCTCTATTATGTTGGTGCGGCTTCGGAACTTTTAAATATCTTGATATATCTCGAGAACTACGCTTCTGATCAAAAAATATCATAGAACATAAATTGTAGGAAACATAATTCTCTACAAAAAAGGTCTCTTAAGATTTTGCCATAGCTCGTTTCGTTTCCGAGATATTTGCAGATATATCTCAAGGGAAGGGGCCTGACGGACATATTTCGAGATATTTCTTCTTCTTGTTGTTCTTCTTCTGCACAGCTAAACTGGAAGTGGCATTTCCAGCTCGCAATAGTGCAGAGTTATCTCAAAGAAAGGGGCCACGGTGTTTCTGTATCTCTATTATGTTGGTGCGGCTTCGGAACTTTTAAATATCTTGATATATCTCGAGAACTACGCATCTGATCAAAAAATATCATAGAACATAAATAGTAGGAAACTTAATTCTCTACAAAAAAGGTCTCTCAACATTTTGCCATAGCTCGCTTCGTTTCCGAGATATTTGCAGATTTATCTCAAGGGAAGGGGCCTAACGGACATATTTCGAGATATTTCTTCTTCTTGTTGTTCTTCTTCTGTACAGCTAAGCTGGAAGTGGCATTTGCAGCTCGCAATAGTGCAGAGTCATCTCAAAGAAAGGGGCCACGGTGTTTCTGTATCTCTATTATGTTGGTGCAGCTTCGGAACTTTGAAATATCTTGATATATCTCGAGAACTACGCATCTGATCAAAAAATATCATAGAACATAAAAAGTAGAAAACTTAATTCTCTACAAAAAAGGTCTCTCAACATTTTGCCATAGCTCGCTTCGTTTCCGAGATATATGCAGATTTATCTCAAGGGAAGGGGCCTGACGGACATATTTCGAGATATTTCTTCTTCTTGTTGTTCTTCTTCTGCACAGCTAAACTGGAAGTGGCATTTCCAGCTCGCAATAGTGCAGAGTTATCTGAAAGAAAGGGGCCACGGTGTTTCTGTATCTCTATTATGTTGGTGCGGCTTCGGAACTTTTAAATATCTTGATATATCTCGAAAACTACGCATCTGATCAAAACATATCATAGAACCTAAATTGTAGGAAACGTAATTCTCTACAAAAAAGGTCTCTTATCATTATGCCATGGCTCGCATCGTTTCCGAGATATTTGCAGATCTAATTCAAGGGAAGGGGCCTGACGGACATATTTCGAGATATTTCTTCTTCTTGTTGTTCTTCTTCTGCACAGCTAAGCTGGAAGTGGCATTTGCAGCTCGCAATAGTGCAGTGTTATCTCAAAGAAAGGGGCCACGGTGTTTCTGTATCTCTATTATGTTGGTGCGGCTTCGGAACTTTTAAATATCTTGATATATCTCGAAAACTACGCTTCTGATCAAAAAATATCATAGAACATAAATTGTAGGAAACTTAATTCTCCACAAAAAAGGTCTCTTAACATTTTGCCATAGCTCGCTTCGTTTCCGAGATATTTGCAGATTTATCTCAAGGGAAGGGGACTGACGGACA
The DNA here is from genome assembly GCF_051020975.1 of Osmia lignaria lignaria. Classification (NCBI taxonomy): domain Eukaryota; kingdom Metazoa; phylum Arthropoda; class Insecta; order Hymenoptera; family Megachilidae; genus Osmia; species Osmia lignaria. Next base: position 4,911,504 of record NW_027478161.1, read on the forward strand.
TATTTCGAGATATTTCTTCTTCTTGTTGTTCTTCTTCTGCACAGCTAAGCTGGAAGTGGCATTTGCAGCTCGCAATAGTGCAGAGTTATCTCAAAGAAAGAGGCCACGGTGTTTCTGTACCTCTATTATGTTGGTGCAGCTTCGGAACTTTTAAATATCTTGATATATCTCGAGAACTACGCATCTGATCAAATAATATCATAGAACATAAAAAGTAGAAAACTTACTTCTCTACAAAAAAGGTCTCTCAACATTTTGCCATAGCTCGCTTCGTTTCCGAGATATATGCGGATTTATCTCAAGGGAAGGGGCCTGACGGACATATTTCGAGATATTTCTTCTTCTTGTTGTTCTTCTTCTGCACAGCTAAACTGGAAGTGGCATTTCCAGCTCGCAATAGTGCAGAGTTATCTGAAAGAAAGGGGCCACGGTGTTTCTGTATCTCTATTATGTTGGTGCGGCTTCGGAACTTTTAAATATCTTGATATATCTCGAGAACTACGCTTCTGATCAAAAAATATCATAGAACATAAATTGTAGGAAACATAATTCTCTACAAAAAAGGTCTCTTAAGATTTTGCCATAGCTCGTTTCGTTTCCGAGATATTTGCAGATATATCTCAAGGGAAGGGTCCTGACGGACATATTTCGAGATATTTCTTCTTCTTGTTGTTCTTCTTCTGCACAGCTAAACTGGAAGTGGCATTTCCAGCTCGCAATAGTGCAGAGTTATCTCAAAGAAAGGGGCCACGGTGTTTCTGTATCTCTATTATGTTGGTGCGGCTTCGGAACTTTTAAATATCTTGATATATCTCGAGAACTACGCATCTGATCAAAAAATATCATAGAACATAAAAAGTAGGTAACTTAATTCTCTACAAAAAAGGTCTCTTAACGTTTTGTCATACCTCGTTTCGTTTCCGAGATATTTGCAGATTTATCTCAAGGGAAGGGTCCTGACGGACATATTTCGAGATATTTCTTCTTCTTGTTGTTCTTCTTCTGCACAGCTAAGCTGGAAGTGGCATTTGCGGCTCGCACTAGTGCAGGGTTATCTCAAAGAAAGGGGCCACGGTGTTTCTGTATCTCTATTATGTTGGTGCGCCTTCGGAACTTTTAAATATCTCGATATATCTCGAAAACTACGCTTCTGATCAAAAAATATCATAGAACAAAAATTGTAGGAAACATAATTCTCTACAAAAAACGTCTTTTAACATTTTGCCATAGCTCGCTTCGTTTCCGAGATATTTGCAGATTCAGCTCAAAGGAACTGGCCTGACGGACATATTTCGAGATATTTCTTCTTCTTGTTGTTCTTCCTCTGCACAGCTAAGCTGGAAGTGGCATTTGCAGCTCGCAATAGTGCAGAGTTATCTCAAAGAAAGAGGCCACGGTGTTTCTGTACCTCTATTATGTTGGTGCAGCTTCGGAACTTTTAAATATCTTGATATATCTCGAGAACTACGCATCTGATCAAATAATATCATAGAACATAAAAAGTAGAAAACTTAATTCTCTACAAAAAAGGTCTCTCAACATTTTGCCATAGCTCGCTTCGTTTCCGAGATATATGCAGATTTATCTCAAGGGAAGGGGCCTGACGGACATATTTCGAGATATTTCTTCTTCTTGTTGTTCTTCTTCTGCACAGCTAAACTGGAAGTGGCATTTCCAGCTCGCAATAGTGCAGAGTTATCTGAAAGAAAGGGGCCACGGTGTTTCTGTATCTCTATTATGCTGGTGCGGCTTCGGAACTTTTAAATATCTTGATATATCTCGAGAACTACGCTTCTGATCAAAAAATATCATAGAACATAAATTGTAGGAAACATAATTCTCTACAAAAAAGGTCTCTTAAGATTTTGCCATAGCTCGTTTCGTTTCCGAGATATTTGCAGATATATCTCAAGGGAAGGGGCCTGACGGACATATTTCGAGATATTTCTTCTTCTTGTTGTTCTTCTTCTGCACAGCTAAACTGGAAGTGGCATTTCCAGCTCGCAATAGTGCAGAGTTATCTCAAAGAAAGGGGCCACGGTGTTTCTGTATCTCTATTATGTTGGTGCGGCTTCGGAACTTTTAAATATCTTGATATATCTCGAGAACTACGCATCTGATCAAAAAATATCATAGAACATAAATAGTAGGAAACTTAATTCTCTACAAAAAAGGTCTCTCAACATTTTGCCATAGCTCGCTTCGTTTCCGAGATATTTGCAGATTTATCTCAAGGGAAGGGGCCTAACGGACATATTTCGAGATATTTCTTCATCTTGTTGTTCTTCTTCTGTACAGCTAAGCTGGAAGTGGCATTTGCAGCTCGCAATAGTGCAGAGTCATCTCAAAGAAAGGGGCCACGGTGTTTCTGTATCTCTATTATGTTGGTGCAGCTTCGGAACTTTGAAATATCTTGATATATCTCGAGAACTACGCATCTGATCAAAAAATATCATAGAACATAAAAAGTAGAAAACTTAATTCTCTACAAAAAAGGTCTCTCAACATTTTGCCATAGCTCGCTTCGTTTCCGAGATATATGCAGATTTATCTCAAGGGAAGGGGCCTGACGGACATATTTCGAGATATTTCTTCTTCTTGTTGTTCTTCTTCTGCACAGCTAAACTGGAAGTGGCATTTCCAGCTCGCAATAGTGCAGAGTTATCTGAAAGAAAGGGGCCACGGTGTTTCTGTATCTCTATTATGTTGGTGCGGCTTCGGAACTTTTAAATATCTTGATATATCTCGAAAACTACGCATCTGATCAAAACATATCATAGAACCTAAATTGTAGGAAACGTAATTCTCTACAAAAAAGGTCTCTTATCATTATGCCATGGCTCGCATCGTTTCCGAGATATTTGCAGATCTAATTCAAGGGAAGGGGCCTGACGGACATATTTCGAGATATTTCTTCTTCTTGTTGTTCTTCTTCTGCACAGCTAAGCTGGAAGTGGCATTTGCAGCTCGCAATAGTGCAGTGTTATCTCAAAGAAAGGGGCCACGGTGTTTCTGTATCTCTATTATGTTGGTGCGGCTTCGGAACTTTTAAATATCTTGATATATCTCGAAAACTACGCTTCTGATCAAAAAATATCATAGAACATAAATTGTAGGAAACTTAATTCTCCACAAAAAAGGTCTCTTAACATTTTGCCATAGCTCGCTTCGTTTCCGAGATATTTGCAGATTTATCTCAAGGGAAGGGGACTGACGGACATATTTCGAGATATTTCTTCTTCTTGTTGTTCTTCTTCTGCACAGCTAAGCTGGAAGTGGCATTTGCAGCTCGCAATAGTGCAGAGTTATCTCAAAGAAAGAGGCCACGGTGTTTCTGTACCTCTATTATGTTGGTGCAGCTTCGGAACTTTTAAATATCTTGATATATCTCGAGAACTACGCATCTGATCAAATAATATCATAGAACATAAAAAGTAGAAAACTTACTTCTCTACAAAAAAGGTCTCTCAACATTTTGCCATAGCTCGCTTCGTTTCCGAGATATATGCGGATTTATCTCAAGGGAAGGGGCCTGACGGACATATTTCGAGATATTTCTTCTTCTTGTTGTTCTTCTTCTGCACAGCTAAACTGGAAGTGGCATTTCCAGCTCGCAATAGTGCAGAGTTATCTGAAAGAAAGGGGCCACGGTGTTTCTGTATCTCTATTATGTTGGTGCGGCTTCGGAACTTTTAAATATCTTGATATATCTCGAGAACTACGCTTCTGATCAAAAAATATCATAGAACATAAATTGTAGGAAACATAATTCTCTACAAAAAAGGTCTCTTAAGATTTTGCCATAGCTCGTTTCGTTTCCGAGATATTTGCAGATATATCTCAAGGGAAGGGTCCTGACGGACATATTTCGAGATATTTCTTCTTCTTGTTGTTCTTCTTCTGCACAGCTAAACTGGAAGTGGCATTTCCAGCTCGCAATAGTGCAGAGTTATCTCAAAGAAAGGGGCCACGGTGTTTCTGTATCTCTATTATGTTGGTGCGGCTTCGGAACTTTTAAATATCTTGATATATCTCGAGAACTACGCATCTGATCAAAAAATATCATAGAACATAAAAAGTAGGTAACTTAATTCTCTACAAAAAAGGTCTCTTAACGTTTTGTCATACCTCGTTTCGTTTCCGAGATATTTGCAGATTTATCTCAAGGGAAGGGTCCTGACGGACATATTTCGAGATATTTCTTCTTCTTGTTGTTCTTCTTCTGCACAGCTAAGCTGGAAGTGGCATTTGCGGCTCGCACTAGTGCAGGGTTATCTCAAAGAAAGGGGCCACGGTGTTTCTGTATCTCTATTATGTTGGTGCGCCTTCGGAACTTTTAAATATCTCGATATATCTCGAAAACTACGCTTCTGATCAAAAAATATCATAGAACAAAAATTGTAGGAAACATAATTCTCTACAAAAAACGTCTTTTAACATTTTGCCATAGCTCGCTTCGTTTCCGAGATATTTGCAGATTCAGCTCAAAGGAACTGGCCTGACGGACATATTTCGAGATATTTCTTCTTCTTGTTGTTCTTCCTCTGCACAGCTAAGCTGGAAGTGGCATTTGCAGCTCGCAATAGTGCAGAGTTATCTCAAAGAAAGAGGCCACGGTGTTTCTGTACCTCTATTATGTTGGTGCAGCTTCGGAACTTTTAAATATCTTGATATATCTCGAGAACTACGCATCTGATCAAATAATATCATAGAACATAAAAAGTAGAAAACTTAATTCTCTACAAAAAAGGTCTCTCAACATTTTGCCATAGCTCGCTTCGTTTCCGAGATATATGCAGATTTATCTCAAGGGAAGGGGCCTGACGGACATATTTCGAGATATTTCTTCTTCTTGTTGTTCTTCTTCTGCACAGCTAAACTGGAAGTGGCATTTCCAGCTCGCAATAGTGCAGAGTTATCTGAAAGAAAGGGGCCACGGTGTTTCTGTATCTCTATTATGCTGGTGCGGCTTCGGAACTTTTAAATATCTTGATATATCTCGAGAACTACGCATCTGATCAAAAAATATCATAGAACATAAAAAGTAGAAAACTTAATTCTCTACAAAAAAGGTCTCTCAACATTTTGCCATAGCTCGCTTCGTTTCCGAGATATATGCAGATTTATCTCAAGGGAAGGGGCCTGACGGACATATTTCGAGATATTTCTTCTTCTTGTTGTTCTTCTTCTGCACAGCTAAGCTGGAAGTGGCATTTCCAGCTCGCAATAGTGCAGAGTTATCTCAAAGAAAGGGGCCACGGTGTTTCTGTATCTCTATTATGTTGGTGCGGCTTCGGAACTTTTAAATATCTTGATATATCTCGAGAACTACGCATCTGATCAAAAAATATCATAGAACATAAATAGTAGGAAACTTAATTCTCTACAAAAAAGGTCTCTCAACATTTTGCCATAGCTCGCTTCGTTTCCGAGATATTTGCAGATTTATCTCAAGGGAAGGGGCCTAACGGACATATTTCGAGATATTTCTTCTTCTTGTTGTTCTTCTTCTGCACAGCTAAGCTGGAAGTGGCATTTGCAGCTCGCAATAGTGCAGAGTTATCTCAAAGAAAGAGGCCACGGTGTTTCTGCACCTCTATTATGTTGGTGCGGCTTCGGAACTTTTAAATATCTTGATATATCTCGAGAACTACGCATCTGATCGAAAAATATCATAGAACATAAAAAGTAGGAAACTTAATTCTCTACAAAAAAGGTCTCTTAACATTTTGCCATAGCTCGCTTCGTTTCCGAGATATTTGCAGATTTATCTCAAGGGAAGGGGCCTGACGGATATGTTTCGAGATATTTCTTCTTCTTGTTGTTCTTCTTCTGCACAGCTAAACTGGAAGTGGCATTCCCAGCTCGCAATAGTGCAGAGTTATCTCAAAGAAAGGGGCCACGGTGTTTCTGTATCTCTATTATGTTGGTGCGGCTTCGGAACTTTTAAATATCTCGATATATCTCGAAAACTACGCTTCTGATCAAAAAATATTATACAAGGTAAATTGTAGCAAACATAATTCTCTACGAGAAAGGTCTCTTAACATTTTGCCATAGCTCGCTTCGTTTCCGAGATATTTGCAGATTTATCTCAAGGGAAGGGGTCTGACGGACATATTTCGAGATATTTCTTCTTCTTGTTGTTCTTCTTCTGCACAGCTAAGCTGGAAGTGGCATTTGCAGCTCGCAATAGTGCAGAGTTATCTCAAAGAGAGGGGCCACGGTGTTTCTGTATCTCTATTATGTTGGTGCGGCTTCGGAACTGTTAAATATCTTGATATATCTCGAGAACTACGCATCTGATCAAAAAATCTCATAGAAGATAAAAAGTAGGAAACTTAATTCTCTACAAAAAAGGTCTCTTATCATTTTGCCATAGCTCGCTTCGTTTCCGAGATATTTGCAGATTTATCTCAAGGGAAGGGGCCTGACGGACATATTTCGAGATATTTCTTCTTCTTGTTGTTCTTCTTCTGCACAGCTAAGCTGGAACTGGCATTTGCAGCTCGCAATAGTGCAGAGTTATCTCAAAGAAAGGGGCCACGGTGTTTCTGTATCTCTATTATGTTGGTGCGGCTTCGGAACTTTTAAATATCTTGATATATCGCGAGAACTACGCATCTGATCAAATAATATCATAGAACATAAAAAGTAGGAAACTTAATTCTCTACAAAAAACGTCTCTTAACATTTTGCCATAGCTCGCTTCGTTTCCGAGATATTTGCAGATTTATCTCAAGGGAAGGGGACTGACGGACATATTTCGAGATATTTCTTCTTCTTGTTGTTCTTCTTCTGCACAGCTAAGCTGTAAGTGGCATTTGCAGCTCGCAGTAGTGCGGAGTTATCTCAAAGAAAGGGGCCACAGTGTTTCTGTATCTTTATTATGTTGGTGCGGCTTCGGAGCTTTTAAATATCTTGATATATCTCGAGAACTACGCATCTGATCAAAAAATATCATAGAACATAAATTGTAGGAAACATAATTCTCTACAAAAAAGGTCTCTTAAGATTTTGCCATAGCTCGCATTGTTTCCGATATATTTGCAGATTTAACCCAAGGGAAGAGGCCTGACGGACATATTTCGACATATCGACTTCCCACATATCGATGTACATTTAATAACAATATCATTATTACTATATTTACATTAGATATAATGTCATATACAGATACATTCCAACAGATCAATGTACCTACATTTAATACCAATGTCATTATTACGATATCTACCAGAGATATAATGTAATATACTGATTCATTCCCACAGATCAATGGACATTTAATAACAATATCAATAGTACTATATCTACATATGATATAACGTAATATACTGATTCACTCCCACAGATCAATGTCATTTAATAACAATATCGTTATTACTATATCTACATTGGATATAATGTAATATACAGATTCATTCCCACAGATCAATGTACATTTAATAACAAAATCATTAGTACTTTATCTACATTCGGTATAAAGTAATATACTGATTCCTTCGCACAGATCAATGTACATTTAATAACAATATCATTGGTACTATATCTCCATTCGATATAATGTAATATAGTGATTCATTCCCACAGATCAATGTAGCTACATTTAATACCAATGTCATTAATACCATATCTACATTAGATATAATGTCATATACAGATTCATTCCCACAGATCAATGTACATTTAATAACAATATCATTAGTACTATATCTACATTAGCTATAATGTCATATACAGATACATTCCAACAGATCGATCTACCTACATTTAATACTAATGTCATTATTACCATATCTAAATTAGATATAACGTAATATACTGATTACTACCCACAGATCAATGTACATTTAATAAGAATGTAATTAGCACTATATCTACATTAGATATAATGTCATATACAGATTCATTTCCACAGATCAATGTACATATTGTTACGTGGCCGACGGCTTGGCAGCGCGCGTGGCTATCAGAGGCTTTCTGACTGGCGGCCGCGTAACTTATTTTATTATCAATACAACCCGAGCGGTAAGATTGTATTGTGGTAGGAACTGTCACAAGGTTTCACTGGGTTTAAAGGTGAATGCTAATGTGGGTTTGACACAGCAATGTATATATTCTACAATCTTGGTCTATTACAGATGTTGTTGTCGCGAATATAGGTGTATAATGTGATATATTACCTATTTCCACTATGCTCGGTGTTCACGCACTGGCAATGCGGGGGTGTTGTGTGTGGTTGATTGTAATGCCAAATAGAAACACGACTCGCGGATTCTATAAGGTGAATGTTGCTCGAAGGGGACTTCAACCCGATCTCACTAATAGTAACCAACTCACTACCGTACACGACGTGCTCGACACGAGATGAACTCTGGTACTGCCCCCGATCGTTGGTACGAACGGGTTTATATACTAATTAAGAAGGGTCGTCTGGTTACTATTCGAGTGATCAGGCTGGGTCCACCTGCCTCTGCGACAGTTTAGAGTGGTTGCATCTGCTATTTGATTACGGCGGACCCATTGCTTTCCCAAGTGTTTGGTTCTGCTATCGGTGGGCCTTCTGTTTATTACGAGAGTAAATGGTCGGTTTGCCCGAGAGTTTTCCTTTCCAGATGTTTAAGCTTATTTGAAAGGAGACACGTTTGATAAAAACGGTCTGTCTACGTGACAATATAATATCAATATCATTAGTACTATATCTACATTCGATATAATGTAATATAGTTATTCGTTCCCACAGATCAATGTACATTTAATAACAATATCATTAGTACTATAACTACATTAGATATGTAATATACATTTTGAAACGATGCCATTATTACTATATCTGCGTTGGACATAATCTAATATACTGATTCCTTCCCCCAGATCAATGTACATTTAATAACAATATCATTAGTACTATATCTTCATTCGATATAATGTAAGAGACTGATTCATGTCCACAGATCAACATACATTTAATAACAATATCATTATCACTATATCTACATTAGATACAATTTCATATACAGATTCATTCCCACAGATCAATGTACGTTTAATAACAATATCATTATTAATGACATTGTTATGAAATGTACATTGATCTTCGGGAACGAATAAGTATATTACATTATATCGAATGTAGATATAGTACTAATGATATTGTTCTTAAATGTTCACTGATCTGGGGGAAGGAATCAGTATATTACATTATGTCCAACGAAGATATAGTAATAATGGCATAGTTCCTAAATGTATATAACATATCTAATGTAGATATAGTGGTAATGATATTGTTATTAAATGTACATTGATCTGTGGAAATGATTCTGTATATGACATTATATCTAATGTAGATATCGTAATAATGATATTGGTATTAAATGTACATTGATCTGTAGGAATGAATCAATATATTACATTACATCGAAAGTAGATATAGTACTAATGATATTGTTATAAAATGTACATTGATCTGTGGGAATGAATCAGTATATTACATTATATCGAATGTAGATATAGTACTAAGGATATTGTTATTAAATATACATTGATCTGTTGGAAGGAATCAGTATATTACATTATGTCCAACGGAAATATAGTAATAATGGCATTGTTTGTAAATGTACATTACATATCTACTGTAGATATAGTACTAATGATATTGTTATTAAATGTACATTGTTCTGTGGGAACGAATCAGTATATTACATTATTTCGAATGTAGATATAGTAATAATGATATTGTTATTAAATGTACATTGATCTGTGGGAGGGAATCAGTATATTACATTATATCGAATGTAGATATAGTGCTAATGATATTGTTATTAAATGTACATTACATATATAATGTAGATATAGTGCTAATGATATTGTTATTAAATGTACATTACACATATAATGTAGATATGGTACTAATGATATTGTTATTAAATGTACATTACATATATAATGTAGATATAGTACTAATGATATTGTTATTAAATGTACATTGATCTGTGGGGATTAATCAGTATATTACATTATATCTAGTGTAGATATGGTAATAACGACATTGGTACAAAATGTAGGCACATTGATCTGTTGGAATGTATCACTATATGACATTATATCTAATGTAGTCATAGTAATAATGATATTGTTTATTAATGTACATTGATCTTAGGGAAGGTATCAGTATATTACATTATATCTAATGTAGATATGGTAATAATAATATCGTTATTAAATGTACATTGATCTGTGGGATGAAATCAGTATATTACATTATGTCTAGTGTAGATATGGTAATAACGACATTGGTACCAAATGTAGGCACATTCATCTGTTGGAATGTATCATTATATGACATTATATGTAATGTAGTCATAGTAATAATGATATTGTTATTAAATGTACATTGATCTGTGGGTAGTAATCAGTACATTACATTATATCTCATGTAGATATCGTAATAATGACATTGGTACAAAATGTAGGCACATTGATCTGTTGGAATGTATCACTATATGACATTATATCTAATGTAGTCATCTGAATAATGATATTGTTTATAAATGTACATTGATCTGTGGGAAGGTATCAGTATATTACATTATATCGAATGTAGATATGGTAATAATAATATCGTTATTAAATGTACATTGATCTGTGGGATGGAATCAGTATATTACATTATGTCTAGTGTAGATATGGTAATAACGACATTGGAACCAAATGTAGGCACATTCATCTGTTGGAATGTATCATTATATGACATTATATCTCATGTAGATATCGTAATAATGACATTGGTATTAAATGTAGGCACATTGATCTGTTGGAATGTATCTGTATATGACATTATTTATAATGTAGATATAGTAATAATGATATTGTTATTAAATGTACATTGGTCTGTGGGTAGTAATCAGTACATTACATTATATCTAATCTAGATATGGTAATAATGACATTGGTATTAAATGCACATTACATATCTAATGTAGATATAGTACTAATGGTAGTGTTATTAAATGTACATTGATCTGCGGGTATGAATCAATATATTACATTATATAGGATGTAGCTGTAGTACCAAGGATATTGTTAGAAAATGTACATTTATCTGTGGGAAGGAATCAGTATATTACATTATATCTAATGTAGATATGGTAATAATGATATTGTTTTTAAATGTACATTACATATCTAATGTAGATATAGTACCAATGATATTGTTATTAAATGTACATAGATCTGTGGGTAGCAATCAGTATATTACATTATATCTCATGTAGATATCGTAATAATGACATTGGCATTAAATGTAGGTACATTGATCTGTTGAAATGTATCTGTATATGACATTATTTATAATGTAGATATAGTAATAATGATATTGTTATTAAATGTACATTGATCTGTGGGTAGTGATCAGTACATTACATTATACCTAATGTAGATATAGTAATAATGATATTGTTATTAAATGTACATTACGTATCTAATGTAGATATAGTACTAATGATATTGTTACTAAATGTACATTGATCTGTGGGAATGAATGAGTATATTACATTATATTCAATGTAGATATAGTACCAATGATACTGTTATTAAATGTACATTGATCTGTGGGAAGGAGTCTGTATATTACATTATATCTAATGTAGATATGGTAATAATGATATTGTTTTTAAATATACATTACATATCTAATGTAGATACAGTACTAATGATAATGTTATTAAATGCACATTCATCTGTGGGAACGAATAAGTATATTACATTATATCTAATGTAGATATAGTAATAATGATATTGTTATTAAATGTACATTGATCTGTTGGAATGAATCAATATATTACATTATATCGAATGTAGATATAGTACTAATGATATTGTTATTAAATGTACATTACATATCTAATGTAGATATAGTACTAATGATTTTGTTACTAAATGAACATTGATCTGTGGGAATGAATCAGTATATTACATTATATCGTAGGTAGATATAGTGTTCACGATATTGTTATTAAATGTACATTGATCTGTGGGAATGAATCTGCACGTGACATTTTATCTAATGTAGATGTAGTAATAGAGATATTGATATTAAAGGAACAATGATCTGTGGGTGGGAATCAGTGTATTACATTATATCTAGTGTAGATATGGTAATTATGACATTGGTACTAAATGTAGGTACATTGGTCTGTTGGAATGTATCACTGTATGACATTATATCTAATGTGGATATAGTACTAATGATATTGTTATTAAATGTACATTGATCTGTGGGGATTAATCAGTATATTACATTATATCTAGTGTAGATATGGTAATAATGATATTGTTATTAAGTGCACATTACATATCCAATGTAGAAATAGTACTAATGATATTGTTATTAAATGCACATTCATCTGCGGGAACGAATAACTATATTACATTATATCGAATGTAGATATAGTACTAAGGATATTGTTATTAAATATACATTGATCTGTTGGTAGGAATCAGTATATTACATTATGTCCAACGGAAATATAGTAATAATGGCATTGTTTGTAAATGTATATTACATATCTACTGTAGATATAGTACTAATGATATTGTTATTAAATGTACATTGTTCTGTGGGAACGAATCAGTATATTACATTATTTCGAATGTAGATATAGTAATAATGATATTGTTATTAAATGTACATTGATCTGTGGGTAGTAATCAGTACATTACATTATATCTCATGTAGATATCGTAATAATGACATTGGTACAAAATGTAGGCACATTGATCTGTTGGAATGTATCACTATATGACATTATATCTAATGTAGTCATCTGAATAATGATATTGTTTATAAATGTACATTGATCTGTGGGAAGGTATCAGTATATTACATTATATCTAATGTAGATATGGTAATAATAATATCGTTATTAAATGTACATTGATCTGTGGGATGGAATCAGTATATTACATTATGTCTAGTGTAGATATGGTAATAACGACATTGGAACCAAATGTAGGCACATTCATCTGTTGGAATGTATCATTATATGACATTATATCTAATGTAGTCATAGTAATAATGATATTGTTATTAAATGTACATTGATCTGTGGGAATGAATCAATATATTACATTATATAGAATGTAGATATAGTACCAATGATATTGTTATTAAACGTACATTGATCTGTGGGAAGGAATCCGTATATTACGTTATATCTATTGTAGATATGGTAATAATGATATTGTTATTAAATGTACATTGATCTGTGGGTAGTAATCAGTACATTACATTATATCTCATGTAGATATCGTAATAATGACATTGGTATTAAATGTAGGCACATTGATCTGTTGGAATGTATCTGTATATGACATTATTTATAATGTAGATATAGTAATAATGATATTGTTATTAAATGTACATTGGTCTGTGGGTAGTAATCAGTACATTACATTATATCTAATCTAGATATGGTAATAATGACATTGGCATTAAATGCACATTACATATCTAATGTAGATATAGTACTAATGGTAGTGTTATTAAATGTACATTGATCTGCGGGTATGAATCAATATATTACATTATATAGGATGTAGCTGTAGTACCAAGGATATTGTTAGAAAATGTACATTTATCTGTGGGAAGGAATCAGTATATTACATTATATCTAATGTAGATATGGTAATAATGATATTGTTTTTAAATGTACATTACATATCTAATGTAGATATAGTACCAATGATATTGTTATTAAATGTACATAGATCTGTGGGTAGCAATCAGTATATTACATTATATCTCATGTAGATATCGTAATAATGACATTGGCATTAAATGTAGGTACATTGATCTGTTGAAATGTATCTGTATATGACATTATTTATAATGTAGATATAGTAATAATGATATTGTTATTAAATGTACATTGATCTGTGGGTAGTGATCAGTACATTACATTATACCTAATGTAGATATAGTAATAATGATATTGTTATTAAATGTACATTACGTATCTAATGTAGATATAGTACTAATGATATTGTTACTAAATGTACATTGATCTGTGGGAATGAATGAGTATATTACATTATATTCAATGTAGATATAGTACCAATGATACTGTTATTAAATGTACATTGATCTGTGGGAAGGAGTCTGTATATTACATTATATCTAATGTAGATATGGTAATAATGATATTGTTTTTAAATATACATTACATATCTAATGTAGATACAGTACTAATGATAATGTTATTAAATGCACATTCATCTGTGGGAACCAATAAGTATATTACATTATATCTAATGTAGATATAGTAATAATGATATTGTTATTAAATGTACATTGATCTGTTGGAATGAATCAATATATTACATTATATCGAATGTAGATATAGTACTAATGATATTGTTATTAAATGTACATTACATATCTAATGTAGATATAGTACTAATGATTTTGTTACTAAATGAACATTGATCTGTGGGAATGAATCAGTATATTACATTATATCGTAGGTAGATATAGTGTTCACGATATTGTTATTAAATGTACATTGATCTGTGGGAATGAATCTGTACGTGACATTTTATCTAATGTAGATGTAGTAATAGAGATATTGATATTAAAGGAACAATGATCTGTGGGTGGGAATCAGTGTATTACATTATATCTAGTGTAGATATGGTAATTATGACATTGGTACTAAATGTAGGTACATTGGTCTGTTGGAATGTATCACTGTATGACATTATATCTAATGTGGATATAGTACTAATGATATTGTTATTAAATGTACATTGATCTGTGGGGATTAATCAGTATATTACATTATATCTAGTGTAGATATGGTAATAATGATATTGTTATTAAGTGCACATTACATATCCAATGTAGAAATAGTACTAATGATATTGTTATTAAATGCACATTCATCTGCGGGAACGAATAACTATATTACATTATATCGAATGTAGATATAGTACTAAGGATATTGTTATTAAATATACATTGATCTGTTGGTAGGAATCAGTATATTACATTATGTCCAACGGAAATATAGTAATAATGGCATTGTTTGTAAATGTATATTACATATCTACTGTAGATATAGTACTAATGATATTGTTATTAAATGTACATTGTTCTGTGGGAACGAATCAGTATATTACATTATTTCGAATGTAGATATAGTAATAATGATATTGTTATTAAATGTACATTGATCTGTGGGTAGTAATCAGTACATTACATTATATCTCATGTAGATATCGTAATAATGACATTGGTACAAAATGTAGGCACATTGATCTGTTGGAATGTATCACTATATGACATTATATCTAATGTAGTCATCTGAATAATGATATTGTTTATAAATGTACATTGATCTGTGGGAAGGTATCAGTATATTACATTATATCTAATGTAGATATGGTAATAATAATATCGTTATTAAATGTACATTGATCTGTGGGATGGAATCAGTATATTACATTATGTCTAGTGTAGATATGGTAATAACGACATTGGAACCAAATGTAGGCACATTCATCTGTTGGAATGTATCATTATATGACATTATATCTAATGTAGTCATAGTAATAATGATATTGTTATTAAATGTACATTGATCTGTGGGAATGAATCAATATATTACATTATATAGAATGTAGATATAGTACCAATGATATTGTTATTAAACGTACATTGATCTGTGGGAAGGAATCCGTATATTACGTTATATCTATTGTAGATATGGTAATAATGATATTGTTATTAAATGTACATTGATCTGTGGGTAGTAATCAGTACATTACATTATATCTCATGTAGATATCGTAATAATGACATTGGTATTAAATGTAGGCACATTGATCTGTTGGAATGTATCTGTATATGACATTATTTATAATGTAGATATAGTAATAATGATATTGTTATTAAATGTACATTGGTCTGTGGGTAGTAATCAGTACATTACATTATATCTAATCTAGATATGGTAATAATGACATTGGCATTAAATGCACATTACATATCTAATGTAGATATAGTACTAATGGTAGTGTTATTAAATGTACATTGATCTGCGGGTATGAATCAATATATTACATTATATAGGATGTAGCTGTAGTACCAAGGATATTGTTAGAAAATGTACATTTATCTGTGGGAAGGAATCAGTATATTACATTATATCTAATGTAGATATGGTAATAATGATATTGTTTTTAAATGTACATTACATATCTAATGTAGATATAGTACCAATGATATTGTTATTAAATGTACATAGATCTGTGGGTAGCAATCAGTATATTACATTATATCTCATGTAGATATCGTAATAATGACATTGGCATTAAATGTAGGTACATTGATCTGTTGAAATGTATCTGTATATGACATTATTTATAATGTAGATATAGTAATAATGATATTGTTATTAAATGTACATTGATCTGTGGGTAGTGATCAGTACATTACATTATACCTAATGTAGATATAGTAATAATGATATTGTTATTAAATGTACATTACGTATCTAATGTAGATATAGTACTAATGATATTGTTACTAAATGTACATTGATCTGTGGGAATGAATGAGTATATTACATTATATTCAATGTAGATATAGTACCAATGATACTGTTATTAAATGTACATTGATCTGTGGGAAGGAGTCTGTATATTACATTATATCTAATGTAGATATGGTAATAATGATATTGTTTTTAAATATACATTACATATCTAATGTAGATACAGTACTAATGATAATGTTATTAAATGCACATTCATCTGTGGGAACCAATAAGTATATTACATTATATCTAATGTAGATATAGTAATAATGATATTGTTATTAAATGTACATTGATCTGTTGGAATGAATCAATATATTACATTATATCGAATGTAGATATAGTACTAATGATATTGTTATTAAATGTACATTACATATCTAATGTAGATATAGTACTAATGATTTTGTTACTAAATGAACATTGATCTGTGGGAATGAATCAGTATATTACATTATATCGTAGGTAGATATAGTGTTCACGATATTGTTATTAAATGTACATTGATCTGTGGGAATGAATCTGTACGTGACATTTTATCTAATGTAGATGTAGTAATAGAGATATTGATATTAAAGGAACATTGATCTGTGGGTGGGAATCAGTGTATTACATTATATCTAGTGTAGATATGGTAATTATGACATTGGTACTAAATGTAGGTACATTGGTCTGTTGGAATGTATCACTATATGACATTATATCTAATGTAGATATAGTACTAATGATATTGTTATTAAATGTACATTGATCTGTGGGGATTAATCAGTATATTACATTATATCTAGTGTAGATATGGTAATAATGATATTGTTATTAAGTGCACATTACATATCCAATGTAGATATAGTACTAATGATATTGTTATTAAATGCACATTCATCTGTGGGAACGAATAACTATATTACATTATATCGAATGTAGATATAGTACTAAGGATATTGTTATTAAATATACATTGATCTGTTGGAAGGAATCAGTATATTACATTATGTCCAACGGAAATATAGTAATAATGGCATTGTTTGTAAATGTATATTACATATCTACTGTAGATATAGTACTAATGATATTGTTATTAAATGTACATTGTTCTGTGGGAACGAATCAGTATATTACATTATTTCGAATGTAGATATAGTAATAATGATATTGTTATTAAATGTACATTGATCTGTGGGAGGGAATCAGTATATTACATTATATCGAATGTAGATATAGTGCTAATGATATTGTTATTAAATGTACATTACATATATAATGTAGATATAGTGCTAATGATATTGTTATTAAATGTACATTACACATATAATGTAGATATGGTACTAATGATATTGTTATTAAATGTACATTACATATATAATGTAGATATAGTACTAATGATATTGTTATTAAATGTACATTGATCTGTGGGGATTAATCACTATATTACATTATATCTAGTGTAGATATGGTAATAACGACATTGGTACAAAATGTAGGCACATTGATCTGTTGGAATGTATCGCTATATGACATTATATCTAATGTAGTCATAGTAATAATGATATTGTTTATAAATGTACATTGATCTTAGGGAAGGTATCAGTATATTACATTATATCTAATGTAGATATGGTAATAATAATATCGTTATTAAATGTACATTGATCTGTGGGATGGAATCAGTATATTACATTATGTCTAGTGTAGATATGGTAATAACGACATTGGTACCAAGTGTAGGCACATTCATCTGTTGGAATGTATCATTATATGACATTATATGTAATGTAGTCATAGTAATAATGATATGGTTATTAAATGTACATTGATCTGTGGGTAGTAATCAGTACATTACATTATATCTCATGTAGATATCGTAATAATGACATTGGTACAAAATGTAGGCACATTGATCTGTTGGAATGTATCACTATATGACATTATATCTAATGTAGTCATCTGAATAATGATATTGTTTATAAATGTACATTGATCTGTGGGAAGGTATCAGTATATTACATTATATCGAATGTAGATATGGTAATAATAATATCGTTATTAAATGTACATTGATCTGTGGGATGGAATCAGTATATTACATTATGTCTAGTGTAGATATGGTAATAACGACATTGGAACCAAATGTAGGCACATTCATCTGTTGGAATGTATCATTATATGACATTATATCTAATGTAGTCATAGTAATAATGATATTGTTATTAAATGTACATTGATCTGTGGGAATGAATCAATATATTACATTATATAGAATGTAGATATAGTACCAATGATATTGTTATTAAACGTACATTGATCTGTGGGAAGGAATCCGTATATTACGTTATATCTATTGTAGATATGGTAATAATGATATTGTTATTAAATGTACATTGATCTGTGGGTAGTAATCAGTACATTACATTATATCTCATGTAGATATCGTAATAATGACATTGGTATTAAATGTAGGCACATTGATCTGTTGGAATGTATCTGTATATGACATTATTTATAATGTAGATATAGTAATAATGATATTGTTATTAAATGTACATTGGTCTGTGGGTAGTAATCAGTACATTACATTATATCTAATCTAGATATGGTAATAATGACATTGGTATTAAATGCACATTACATATCTAATGTAGATATAGTACTAATGGTAGTGTTATTAAATGTACATTGATCTGCGGGTATGAATCAATATATTACATTATATAGGATGTAGCTGTAGTACCAAGGATATTGTTAGAAAATGTACATTTATCTGTGGGAAGGAATCAGTATATTACATTATATCTAATGTAGATATGGTAATAATGATATTGTTTTTAAATGTACATTACATATCTAATGTAGATATAGTACCAATGATATTGTTATTAAATGTACATAGATCTGTGGGTAGCAATCAGTATATTACATTATATCTCATGTAGATATCGTAATAATGACATTGGCATTAAATGTAGGTACATTGATCTGTTGAAATGTATCTGTATATGACATTATTTATAATGTAGATATAGTAATAATGATATTGTTATTAAATGTACATTGATCTGTGGGTAGTGATCAGTACATTACATTATACCTAATGTAGATATAGTAATAATGATATTGTTATTAAATGTACATTACGTATCTAATGTAGATATAGTACTAATGATATTGTTACTAAATGTACATTGATCTGTGGGAATGAATGAGTATATTACATTATATTCAATGTAGATATAGTACCAATGATACTGTTATTAAATGTACATTGATCTGTGGGAAGGAGTCTGTATATTACATTATATCTAATGTAGATATGGTAATAATGATATTGTTTTTAAATATACATTACATATCTAATGTAGATACAGTACTAATGATAATGTTATTAAATGCACATTCATCTGTGGGAACGAATAAGTATATTACATTATATCTAATGTAGATATAGTAATAATGATATTGTTATTAAATGTACATTGATCTGTTGGAATGAATCAATATATTACATTATATCGAATGTAGATATAGTACTAATGATATTGTTATTAAATGTACATTACATATCTAATGTAGATATAGTACTAATGATTTTGTTACTAAATGAACATTGATCTGTGGGAATGAATCAGTATATTACATTATATCGTAGGTAGATATAGTGTTCACGATATTGTTATTAAATGTACATTGATCTGTGGGAATGAATCTGTACGTGACATTTTATCTAATGTAGATGTAGTAATAGAGATATTGATATTAAAGGAACAATGATCTGTGGGTGGGAATCAGTGTATTACATTATATCTAGTGTAGATATGGTAATTATGACATTGGTACTAAATGTAGGTACATTGGTCTGTTGGAATGTATCACTGTATGACATTATATCTAATGTGGATATAGTACTAATGATATTGTTATTAAATGTACATTGATCTGTGGGGATTAATCAGTATATTACATTATATCTAGTGTAGATATGGTAATAATGATATTGTTATTAAGTGCACATTACATATCCAATGTAGAAATAGTACTAATGATATTGTTATTAAATGCACATTCATCTGCGGGAACGAATAACTATATTACATTATATCGAATGTAGATATAGTACTAAGGATATTGTTATTAAATATACATTGATCTGTTGGAAGGAATCAGTATATTACATTATGTCCAACGGAAATATAGTAATAATGGCATTGTTTGTAAATGTATATTACATATCTACTGTAGATATAGTACTAATGATATTGTTATTAAATGTACATTGTTCTGTGGGAACGAATCAGTATATTACATTATTTCGAATGTAGATATAGTAATAATGATATTGTTATTAAATGTACATTGATCTGTGGGTAGTAATCAGTACATTACATTATATCTCATGTAGATATCGTAATAATGACATTGGTACAAAATGTAGGCACATTGATCTGTTGGAATGTATCACTATATGACATTATATCTAATGTAGTCATCTGAATAATGATATTGTTTATAAATGTACATTGATCTGTGGGAAGGTATCAGTATATTACATTATATCTAATGTAGATATGGTAATAATAATATCGTTATTAAATGTACATTGATCTGTGGGATGGAATCAGTATATTACATTATGTCTAGTGTAGATATGGTAATAACGACATTGGAACCAAATGTAGGCACATTCATCTGTTGGAATGTATCATTATATGACATTATATCTAATGTAGTCATAGTAATAATGATATTGTTATTAAATGTACATTGATCTGTGGGAATGAATCAATATATTACATTATATAGAATGTAGATATAGTACCAATGATATTGTTATTAAACGTACATTGATCTGTGGGAAGGAATCCGTATATTACGTTATATCTATTGTAGATATGGTAATAATGATATTGTTATTAAATGTACATTGATCTGTGGGTAGTAATCAGTACATTACATTATATCTCATGTAGATATCGTAATAATGACATTGGTACAAAATGTAGGCACATTGATCTGTTGGAATGTATCACTATATGACATTATATCTAATGTAGTCATCTGAATAATGATATTGTTTATAAATGTACATTGATCTGTGGGAAGGTATCAGTATATTACATTATATCTAATGTAGATATGGTAATAATAATATCGTTATTAAATGTACATTGATCTGTGGGATGGAATCAGTATATTACATTATGTCTAGTGTAGATATGGTAATAACGACATTGGAACCAAATGTAGGCACATTCATCTGTTGGAATGTATCATTATATGACATTATATCTAATGTAGTCATAGTAATAATGATATTGTTATTAAATGTACATTGATCTGTGGGAATGAATCAATATATTACATTATATAGAATGTAGATATAGTACCAATGATATTGTTATTAAACGTACATTGATCTGTGGGAAGGAATCCGTATATTACGTTATATCTATTGTAGATATGGTAATAATGATATTGTTATTAAATGTACATTGATCTGTGGGTAGTAATCAGTACATTACATTATATCTCATGTAGATATCGTAATAATGACATTGGTATTAAATGTAGGCACATTGATCTGTTGGAATGTATCTGTATATGACATTATTTATAATGTAGATATAGTAATAATGATATTGTTATTAAATGTACATTGGTCTGTGGGTAGTAATCAGTACATTACATTATATCTAATCTAGATATGGTAATAATGACATTGGCATTAAATGCACATTACATATCTAATGTAGATATAGTACTAATGGTAGTGTTATTAAATGTACATTGATCTGCGGGTATGAATCAATATATTACATTATATAGGATGTAGCTGTAGTACCAAGGATATTGTTAGAAAATGTACATTTATCTGTGGGAAGGAATCAGTATATTACATTATATCTAATGTAGATATGGTAATAATGATATTGTTTTTAAATGTACATTACATATCTAATGTAGATATAGTACCAATGATATTGTTATTAAATGTACATAGATCTGTGGGTAGCAATCAGTATATTACATTATATCTCATGTAGATATCGTAATAATGACATTGGCATTAAATGTAGGTACATTGATCTGTTGAAATGTATCTGTATATGACATTATTTATAATGTAGATATAGTAATAATGATATTGTTATTAAATGTACATTGATCTGTGGGTAGTGATCAGTACATTACATTATACCTAATGTAGATATAGTAATAATGATATTGTTATTAAATGTACATTACGTATCTAATGTAGATATAGTACTAATGATATTGTTACTAAATGTACATTGATCTGTGGGAATGAATGAGTATATTACATTATATTCAATGTAGATATAGTACCAATGATACTGTTATTAAATGTACATTGATCTGTGGGAAGGAGTCTGTATATTACATTATATCTAATGTAGATATGGTAATAATGATATTGTTTTTAAATATACATTACATATCTAATGTAGATACAGTACTAATGATAATGTTATTAAATGCACATTCATCTGTGGGAACCAATAAGTATATTACATTATATCTAATGTAGATATAGTAATAATGATATTGTTATTAAATGTACATTGATCTGTTGGAATGAATCAATATATTACATTATATCGAATGTAGATATAGTACTAATGATATTGTTATTAAATGTACATTACATATCTAATGTAGATATAGTACTAATGATTTTGTTACTAAATGAACATTGATCTGTGGGAATGAATCAGTATATTACATTATATCGTAGGTAGATATAGTGTTCACGATATTGTTATTAAATGTACATTGATCTGTGGGAATGAATCTGTACGTGACATTTTATCTAATGTAGATGTAGTAATAGAGATATTGATATTAAAGGAACATTGATCTGTGGGTGGGAATCAGTGTATTACATTATATCTAGTGTAGATATGGTAATTATGACATTGGTACTAAATGTAGGTACATTGGTCTGTTGGAATGTATCACTATATGACATTATATCTAATGTAGATATAGTACTAATGATATTGTTATTAAATGTACATTGATCTGTGGGGATTAATCAGTATATTACATTATATCTAGTGTAGATATGGTAATAATGATATTGTTATTAAGTGCACATTACATATCCAATGTAGATATAGTACTAATGATATTGTTATTAAATGCACATTCATCTGTGGGAACGAATAACTATATTACATTATATCGAATGTAGATATAGTACTAAGGATATTGTTATTAAATATACATTGATCTGTTGGAAGGAATCAGTATATTACATTATGTCCAACGGAAATATAGTAATAATGGCATTGTTTGTAAATGTATATTACATATCTACTGTAGATATAGTACTAATGATATTGTTATTAAATGTACATTGTTCTGTGGGAACGAATCAGTATATTACATTATTTCGAATGTAGATATAGTAATAATGATATTGTTATTAAATGTACATTGATCTGTGGGAGGGAATCAGTATATTACATTATATCGAATGTAGATATAGTGCTAATGATATTGTTATTAAATGTACATTACATATATAATGTAGATATAGTGCTAATGATATTGTTATTAAATGTACATTACACATATAATGTAGATATGGTACTAATGATATTGTTATTAAATGTACATTACATATATAATGTAGATATAGTACTAATGATATTGTTATTAAATGTACATTGATCTGTGGGGATTAATCACTATATTACATTATATCTAGTGTAGATATGGTAATAACGACATTGGTACAAAATGTAGGCACATTGATCTGTTGGAATGTATCGCTATATGACATTATATCTAATGTAGTCATAGTAATAATGATATTGTTTATAAATGTACATTGATCTTAGGGAAGGTATCAGTATATTACATTATATCTAATGTAGATATGGTAATAATAATATCGTTATTAAATGTACATTGATCTGTGGGATGGAATCAGTATATTACATTATGTCTAGTGTAGATATGGTAATAACGACATTGGTACCAAGTGTAGGCACATTCATCTGTTGGAATGTATCATTATATGACATTATATGTAATGTAGTCATAGTAATAATGATATGGTTATTAAATGTACATTGATCTGTGGGTAGTAATCAGTACATTACATTATATCTCATGTAGATATCGTAATAATGACATTGGTACAAAATGTAGGCACATTGATCTGTTGGAATGTATCACTATATGACATTATATCTAATGTAGTCATCTGAATAATGATATTGTTTATAAATGTACATTGATCTGTGGGAAGGTATCAGTATATTACAGTATATCTAATGTAGATATGGTAATAATAATATCGTTATTAAATGTACATTGATCTGTGGGATGGAATCAGTATATTACATTATGTCTAGTGTAGATATGGTAATAACGACATTGGTACCAAATGTAGGCACATTCATCTGTTGGAATGTATCATTATATGACATTATATCTAATGTAGTCATAGTAATAATGATATTGTTATTAAATGTACATTGATCTGTGGGAACGAATCAATATATTACATTATATAGAATGTAGATATAGTACCAATGATATTGTTATTAAACGTACATTGATCTGTGGGAAGGAATCCGTATATTACGTTATATCTATTGTAGATATGGTACTAATGATATTGTTATTAAATGTTCATTGATCTGTGGGTAGTAATCAGTACATTACATTATATCTCATGTAGATATCGTAATAATGACATTGGTATTAAATGTAGGCACATTGATCTGTTGGAATGTATCTGTATATGACATTATTTATAATGTAGATATAGTAATAATGATATTGTTATTAAATGTACATTGGTCTGTGGGTAGTAATCAGTACATTACATTATATCTAATCTAGATATGGTAATAATGACATTGGTATTAAATGCACATTACATATCTAATGTAGATATAGTACTAATGGTAGTGTTATTAAATGTACATTGATCTGCGGGAATGAATCAATATATTACATTATATAGGATGTAGCTGTAGTACCAAGGATATTGTTAGAAAATGTACATTTATCTGTGGGAAGGAATCAGTATATTACATTATATCTAATGTAGATATGGTAATAATGATATTGTTTTTAAATGTACATTACATATCTAATGTAGATATAGTACCAATGATATTGTTATTAAATGTACATAGATCTGTGGGTAGCAATCAGTATATTACATTATATCTCATGTAGATATCGTAATAATGACATTGGCATTAAATGTAGGTACATTGATCTGTTGAAATGTATCTGTATATGACATTATTTATAATGTAGATATAGTAATAATGATATTGTTATTAAATGTACATTGATCTGTGGGTAGTGATCAGTACATTACATTATACCTAATGTAGATATAGTAATAATGATATTGTTATTAAATGTACATTACGTATCTAATGTAGATATAGTACTAATGATATTGTTATTAAATGTACATTGATCTGTGGGAATGAATGAGTATATTACATTATATTCAATGTAGATATAGTACCAATGATACTGTTATTAAATGTACATTGATCTGTGGGAAGGAGTCTGTATATTACATTATATCTAATGTAGATATGGTAATAATGATATTGTTTTTAAATATACATTACATATCTAATGTAGATACAGTACTAATGATAATGTTATTAAATGCACATTCATCTGTGGGAACGAATAAGTATATTACATTATATCTAATGTAGATATAGTAATAATGATATTGTTATTAAATGTACATTGATCTGTTGGAATGAATCAATATATTACATTATATCGAATGTAGATATAGTACTAATGATATTGTTATTAAATGTACATTACATATCTAATGTAGATATAGTACTAATGATTTTGTTACTAAATGAACATTGATCTGTGGGAATGAATCAGTATATTACATTATATCGTAGGTAGATATAGTGTTCACGATATTGTTATTAAATGTACATTGATCTGTGGGAATGAATCTGTACGTGACATTTTATCTAATGTAGATGTAGTAATAGAGATATTGATATTAAAGGAACATTGATCTGTGGGTGGGAATCAGTGTATTACATTATATCTAATGTAGATATGGTGATAATGATATTGTTATTAAATGTACATTACATATCTAATGTAGATGTAGTACCAATGATATTGTTATTAAATGTACATTGATCTGTGGGAATGAATCAATATATTACATTGTATAGAATGTAGCTATAGTACCAATGATATTGTTATTAAATGTCCATTGATCTGTGGGAAGGAAGCAGTATTATACGTTATATCTAATGTAGACATGGTATTAGTGATATTGTTATTAAATGTACATTACATATCTAATGTAAATATACTACTAATGATATTGTTATTAAATGTACATTGATCTGTGGGAATGAATCAGTATATTACATTATATCGAATGTAGATATAGTACCAATGATATGGTTATTAAATGTACATTGATCGGTGGGAATGAATCAGTATATCGCATTATATAGAATGTACACGTAGTACCAATGATATTGTTATTAAATGTACATTGATCTGTTGTAATGAATTAATATATTACATTATATCGAATGTAGATATAGTACTAATGATATTGTTATTAAATGTACATTACATATCTAATGTAGATATAGTACTAATGATTTTGTTACTAAATGAACATTGATCTGTGGGAATGAATCAGTATATTACATTATATCGAATGTAGATATAGGACTAATGATATTCTTATTAAATGTAAATTGATTTGTGGGAATGAATCAGTATATTACATTATATCGATTGTAGATATAGTACTAATGATATTGTTATTAAATGTACATTACATATCTCATGTAGATATAGTACTAATGATATTGTTATTAAATGTACATTGATCTGTGGGAATGAATCTGTATGTGACATTTTATCTAATGTAGATGTAGTAATAGAGATATTGATATTAAAGGAACATTGATCTGTGGGTGGGAATCAGTGTATTACATTATATCTAATGTAGATATGGTAATAATGATATTGTTATTAAATGTACATTACATATCTAATGTAGATGTAGTACCAATGATATTGTTATTAAATGTACATTGGTCTGTGGGAATGAATCAATATATTACATTGTATAGAATGTAGCTATAGTACCAATGATATTGTTATTAAATGTCCATTGATCTGTGGGAAGGAATCAGTATTATACGTTATATCTAATGTAGACATGGTATTAGTGATATTGTTATTAAATGTACATTACATATCTAATGTAAATATAGTACTAATGATATTGTTATTAAATGTACATTGATCTGTGGGAATGAATCAGTATATTACATTATATCGAATGTAGACATAGTACCAATGATATGGTTATTAAATGTACATTGATCGGTGGGAATGAATCAGTATATCGCATTATATAGAATGTACACATAGTACCAATGATATTTTTATTAAATGTACATTGATCTGTGGGAAGGAATCAGTATATTACATTATATCTAATGTAGATGTGATAATAATGATATTGCTATTAAATGTACATTGATCTGTGGGAACGAGTAAGTATATTACATTATATCGAATGTAGATATAGTACTAATGATATTGTTATTAAATGTACATTGATCTGTGGGAATGAATCAGTATATTACATTGTATCTAATGAAGATATGGTAATAATGATATTGTACTTACATGTACATTGATCTGTGGGTAGAGATCAGTATATTACATTATACCGAATGTAGATATAGTACCAATGATATTGTTATTAAATGTATATTGATTTGTGGGAATGTATCAGTATATTACATTACATCGAATGTAGATATAGATCCAATGATATTGTTATTAAATGTACATTGATCTGTGGTAATGGATCTGTGTATTACATTATATCTAATGTAGATATGGTAATAATGAAATTGTTTTTAAATGTACATTACATATATAATGTAGATACAGTACTAATGATGTTGTTATTAAATGTACATTTTTTGCTAATTTTCATTTATCCCGACCTTGCGTTCCTCATCGGGTACGCTGCATCTGGAACTTTCCACGTGAGGGGCGCAAGGAAGGGCCTTGCTAATTTATTTCTTCTCATCGTTACCTGTTCGCGCTTCTCCGATCTTGTGCTCTTCTAATAAAACAAAGATCTCTTTCGATACCGGAAATATCATTGTAAAGGCCACTTTAATTAAGCAAACACGAATGAACTAAGTCGTAATAGATTTCGAATATTCCAGAACTTTAGAATTGCGACGCATGAAACCTGTTGTAGCGTTAGAGGGGTAGAAAGAAATGGACAACCTTGGACGAAGGTAGAAGGAAAAGCCAGGAAGGGCTGAGGGAACTAGGAAGAGCGGCCAATTAGCCCAATACGCGCGGGATTTCCCCTCCGTCACGTACCCCGATTTGCCAAATGATGTCCCCACTTTGGGCCCTTGATCGCGGGTCGAACCCTCAGACACGATCGCTTGACGGAGGCAAATCACTCTTCGTCGATAAGTCGCAAGGTGCGTGACGGGGAGCCCGTGTTCGCGTAGAGATAGAGTTGTTAATCAAAACCCGCGTAATTAGAATGCTCGGCAAGTCCTCTTCAAGGCAGAGTGTCGAGAGAGTTTCGGTTCGGGGTTTTGTGACAAGGACTCAAACGGATACGTTAAATTCTTTTCATACTCTTCAAATTCTATCTTTTCTCTTTCATTTTATATCGTCTCGTGTATTAATTATTTTTCTTTCTTTTTCTGCGCCGCGTTGATTTAAAAATACTTTGTGTTCGTTTGTAATAGTTTGAATTCGTCTCGTAACACCGTAATAAAGGCCGATCGCGAACGCGTGGTGCAGTGGCAGTTTCCTCATCTTTTCTTTGATTTCCAGATTTCTCAACGACACCAGCAAAAGAAAGCGTCTATCACTCACTATTATTAGATATTATTTCATCTTGTTTCCTGGTAAGTTGTCCATTTCATTTTATCTAATACGACGAATCTGGACGTAGCGAGGCAAAACGGGCGATCTACGAAACCGCGTATTCTGGAAAGTTTCCCTCTAGATCGTTCCGTTCACAATAGAGACATAAGGTATCGAATATTTAAAATATTTAGAAAACTCCGATTTCACACAAAAGAAGGCGGCCCCACGAAACCGTGATTCTGGTAGTTTACCCTCTGGGACCGTTCTTTCCTTTTGTTCGCGTTTAATTCTTTATACGACATCGTCGCTCGAATCGTCGAATCGTTTAATCAAACATTAACTATTCCATAATCAATAGTCTCACTTTCATACAACCTAAACCTTTCTTAACAATGCATTTATTTTCCCTTGTATTTCAAACAGCTCGCATTTTCTGTTAACCAACCATTTTATTGTCACGTTTACCTTTTTTTGAGATTATATTTTTGTTACGCCTAAACTGTTTTAATTCATTTACGTTTCAAGCCACTTCTTTTCCTGCATTTTCACGCCTACCATCTCCGTACAAATTCACACGACGGGCCCGTATGGGACTAGAGCATTGACGAACCCAAATAAATTCTTAATTAACTATTAATTAATCTATCAACTCTTTTATTGTTCTAATCGCGAAAGATCTAACATCGTCTCAAGCGATTAGGACTGGTGGCAGCCGCTAATACCGTTCTCAACCGCGTATCAGCCAACAATTTAATTAACCTCACGTAAAATCAAAAATTTTTCTTATTTTGTACGTCGCGCGCCGTCTCTCTCTCTCTCTCGCTCGCGACGTAACAGTACATTGATCTGTGGGAACGAATAAGTATATTACAATATATCGAATGTAGATATAGTACTAATGATATTGTTATTAAATGTACATTGATCTGTGGGAATGGATCTGTATATTACATTATATCTAATGTAGATATGGTAATAATGATATTGTTTTTAAATGTGCACTACAAATCTAATGTAGATATCGTACTAACGATATTGTTATTAAATGTACATTGATCTGTGGGAATGAATCAGTATATTACATTATATCTAATGTAGATATGGCAATAATGATATTGTTATTAAATGTACATTGATCTGCGGGTAGTCATCAGTACATTACATTATATCTCATGTAGATATCGTAATAATGATATTGGTATTAAATGTACATTACATATCTGCAGATCTAGCTCAAGGAAAGGGGCCTCACGGGCATATTCGGAGATATTTCTTCCTATTGTTGTTCTTCTTCTGCACAGCTAAGCTGGAAGTGGCATTTGCAGCTCGGAATAGTGCAGAGTTATCTCAAAGAACAGGGCCACGGTGTTTCTGTATCTTTATTATGTTGGTGCGGCTTCGGAACTTTTAAATATCTCGATATATCTCGAAAACTACGCTTCTGATCAAAAAATATCATAGAACATAAATTGTAGAAAACATAATTCTCTACAAAAAAGGTCTCTTAACATTTTGCCATAGCTCGCTTCGTTTCCGAGATATTTGCAGATACATCTCAAGGGAAGGGGCCTGACGGACATATTTCGAGATATTTCTTCTTCTTGTTGTTCTTCTTCTGCACAGCTAAGCTGGAAGTGGCATTGGCAGCTCGCAATAGTGCAGAGTTATCTCAAAGAACAGGGACACGGTGTTTCTGTATCTTTATTATGTTGGTGCGGCTTCGGAACTTTTAAATATCTCGATATATCTCGAAAACTACGCATCTGATCAAAAAATATCATAGAAGATAAATAGTAGGAAACTTAATTTGCTACGAAAAAGGTCTCTTAACATTTTGCCATAGCTCGCATCGTTTCCGAGATATTTGCAGATTTACATCAAGGGAAGGGGCCTGACGGACATATTTCGAGATATTTCTTCTTCTTGTTGTTCTTCTTCTGCACAGCTAAGCTAAAGGTGGCATTTACAGCTCGCAATAGTGCAGAGTTATCTCAAAGAAAGGGGCCACGGTGTTTCTGTATCTCTATTATGTTGGTGCGGCTTCGGAACTTTTAAATATCTCGATATATCTCGAAAACTACGCTTCTGATCAAAAAATATCATAGAACATAAATTGTAGGAAACATAATTCTCTACAAAAAACGTCTCTTAACATTTTGCCATAACTCGCTTCGTTTCCGAGATATTTGCAGATTCAGCTCAAAGGAACGGGCCTGACGGACATATTTCGAGATATTTCTTCTTCTTGTTGTTCTTCTTCTGCACAGCTAAACTGGAAGTGGCATTTCCAGCTCGCAATAGTGCAGAGTAATCTCAAAGAAAGGGGCCACGGTGTTTCTGTATCTCTATTATGTTGGTGCGGCTTCGGAACTTTTAAATATCTTGATATATCTCGAGAACTACGGCTCTGATCGAAAAATATCATAGAACATAAAAAGTAGGAAACTTAATTCTCTACAAAAAAGGTCTCTTAACATTTTGCCATAGCTCGCTTCGTTTCCGAGATATTTGCAGATATATCCCAAGGGAAGGGGCCTGACGGACATATTTCGAGATATTTCTTCTTCTTGTTGTTCTTCTTCTGCACAGCTAAGCTGGAAGTGGCATTTGTAGGTCGCAATAGTGCAGAGTTATCTCAAAGAAAGGGGCCACGGTGTTTCTGTATCTCTGTTATGTTGGTGCGCTTTCGGAACTTTTAAATATCTCGATATATCTCGAAAACTACGCTTCTGATCAAAAAATATCATAGAACGTAAATTGTAGGAAACATTATTCTCTACAAAAAAGGTCTCTTAACATTTTGCCATAGCTCGCTTCCTTTCCGAGATATTTGCAGATTTATCTCAAGGGAAGGGGCCTGACGGACATATTTCGAGATATTTCTTCTTCATGTTGTTCTTCTTCTGCACAGCTAAGCTGGAAGTGGCATTTGCAGCGCGCAATAGTGCAGAGTTATCTCAAAGAAAGGGGCCACGGTGTTTCTGTATCTCTGTTATGTTGGTGCGGCTTCGGAACTTTTAAATATCTTGATATATCTCGAGAACTACGCATCTTATCAAAAAATATCATACTATATAAAAAGTAGGAAACTTAATTCTCTACAAGAAAGGTCTCTTAACATTTTGCCATAGCTCGCTTCGTTTCCGAGATATTTGCAGATTTATCTCAAGGGAAGGGGCCTGACGGACATATTTCGAGATATTTCTTCTTCTTGTTGTTCTTCTTCTGCACAGCTAAGCTGGAAGTGGCATTTGCGGCTCGCACTAGTACACAGTTATCTCAAAGAAAGGGGCCACGGTGTTTCTGTATCTCTATTATGTTGGTGCGGCTTCGGAACTTTTAAATATCTCGATATATCTCGAAAACTACGCTTCTGATCAAAAAATATCATAGAACGTAAATTGTAGGAAACATTATTCTCTACAAAAAAGGTCTCTTAACATTTTGCCATAGCTCGCTTCGTTTCCGAGATATTTGCAGATTTATCTCAAGGGAAGGGTCCTGATGGACATATTTCGAGATATTTCTTCTTCTTGTTGTTCTTCTTCTGCACAGCTAAACTGGAAGTGGCATTTCCAGCTCGCAATCGTGCAGAGTTATCTCAAAGAAAGGGGCCACGGTGTTTCTGTATCTCTATTATGTTGGTGCGGCTTCGGAACTTTTAAATATCTTGATATATCTCGAGAACTACGCATCTGATCAAAAAATATCATAGAACATAAAAAGTAGGAAACTTAATTCTCTACAAAAAAGGTCTCTTAACATTTTGCCATAGCTCGCTTCGTTTCCGAGATATTTGCAGATATATCTCAAGGGAAGGGTCCTGATGGACATATTTCGAGATATTTCTTCTTCTTGTTGTTCTTCTTCTGCACAGCTAAACTGGAAGTGGCATTTCCTGCTCGCAATCGTGCAGAGTTATCTCAAAGAGAGGGGCCACGGTGTTTCTGTATCTCTATTATGTTGGTGCGGCTTCGGAACTTTTAAATATCTTGATATATCTCGAGAACTACGCATCTGATCAAAAAATATCATACAACATAAAAAGTAGGAAACTTAATTCTCTACAAAAAAGGTCTCTTAACGTTTTGCAATAGCTCGCTTCGTTTCCGAGATATTTGCAGATTTATCTCAAGGAAAGGGTCCTGACGGACATATTTCGAGATATTTCTTCTTCTTGTTGTTCTTCTTCTGCACAGCTAAACTGGAAGTGGCATTTCCAACTCGCAATAGTGCAGAGTTATCCCAAAGAAAGGGGCCACGATGTTTCTGTATCTCTATTATGTTGGTGCGGCTTCGGAACTTTTAAATATCTCGATATATCTCGAAAACTACGCATCTGATCAAAAAATATCATAGAACATAAAAAGTAGGAAACATAATTCTCTACAAAAAAGGTCTCTTAACATTTTCCCATAGCTGGCATCGTTTCCGAGATATTTGCAGATTTAGCTCAAGGGAAGGTGCCTGACGACATATTCCGAGATATTTCGTCTTCTTGTTGTTCCTCTTCTGCACAGCTAAACTGGAAGTGGCATTTGCAGGTCGCAATAGTGCAGAGTTATCTCAAAGAAAGGGGCCACGGTGTTTCTGTATCTCTATTATGTTGGTGCGGCTTCGGAACTTTTAAATATCTCGATATATCTCGAAAACTACGCTTCTGATCAAAAAATATCAGAGAACGTAAATTGTAGGAAACATAATTCTCTACAAAAAGGTCTCTTAACATTTTGCCATAGCTCGCTTCGTTTCCGAGATATTTGCAGATTTATCTCAAGGGAAGGGGCCTGACGGACATATTTCGAGATATTTCTTCTTCTTGTTGTTCTTCTTCTGCACAGCTAAGCTGGAAGTGGCATTGGCAGCTCGCAATAGTGCAGAGTTATCTCAAAGAACAGGGACACGGTGTTTCTGTATCTTTATTATGTTGGTGCGGCTTCGGAACTTTTAAATATCTCGATATATCTCGAAAACTACGCATCTGATCAAAAAATATCAGAGAAGATAAATAGTAGGAAACTTAATTTGCTACGAAAAAGGTCTCTTAACATTTTGCCATAGCTCGCATCGTTTCCGAGATATTTGCAGATTTACATCAAGGGAAGGGGCCTGACGGACATATTTCGAGATATTTCTTCTTCTTGTTGTTCTTCTTCTGCACAGCTAAGCTAAAGGTGACATTTACAGCTCGCAATAGTGCAGAGTTATCTCAAAGAAAGGGGCCACGGTGTTTCTGTATCTCTATTATGTTGGTGCGGCTTCGGAACTTTTAAATATCTCGATATATCTCGAAAACTACGCTTCTGATCAAAAAATATCATAGAACATAAATTGTAGGAAACATAATTCTCTACAAAAAACGTCTCTTAACATTTTGCCATAACTCGCTTCGTTTCCGAGATATTTGCAGATTCAGCTCAAAGGAACGGGCCTGACGGACATATTTCGAGATATTTCTTCTTCTTGTTGTTCTTCTTCTGCACAGCTAAACTGGAAGTGGCATTTCCAGCTCGCAATAGTGCAGAGTAATCTCAAAGAAAGGGGCCACGGTGTTTCTGTATCTCTATTATGTTGGTGCGGCTTCGGAACTTTTAAATATCTTGATATATCTCGAGAACTACGGCTCTGATCGAAAAATATCATAGAACATAAAAAGTAGGAAACTTAATTCTCTACAAAAAAGGTCTCTTAACATTTTGCCATAGCTCGCTTCGTTTCCGAGATATTTGCAGATATATCCCAAGGGAAGGGGCCTGACGGACATATTTCGAGATATTTCTTCTTCTTGTTGTTCTTCTTCTGCACAGCTAAGCTGGAAGTGGCATTTGTAGGTCGCAATAGTGCAGAGTTATCTCAAAGAAAGGGGCCACGGTGTTTCTGTATCTCTGTTATGTTGGTGCGCTTTCGGAACTTTTAAATATCTCGATATATCTCGAAAACTACGCTTCTGATCAAAAAATATCATAGAACGTAAATTGTAGGAAACATTATTCTCTACAAAAAAGGTCTCTTAACATTTTGCCATAGCTCGCTTCCTTTCCGAGATATTTGCAGATTTATCTCAAGGGAAGGGGCCTGACGGACATATTTCGAGATATTTCTTCTTCATGTTGTTCTTCTTCTGCACAGC
Source organism: Osmia lignaria lignaria (assembly GCF_051020975.1). Taxonomy (NCBI): domain Eukaryota; kingdom Metazoa; phylum Arthropoda; class Insecta; order Hymenoptera; family Megachilidae; genus Osmia; species Osmia lignaria. Next base: position 4,947,159 of record NW_027478161.1, read on the forward strand.
TAAGCTGGAAGTGGCATTTGCAGCGCGCAATAGTGCAGAGTTATCTCAAAGAAAGGGGCCACGGTGTTTCTGTATCTCTGTTATGTTGGTGCGGCTTCGGAACTTTTAAATATCTTGATATATCTCGAGAACTACGCATCTTATCAAAAAATATCATACTATATAAAAAGTAGGAAACTTAATTCTCTACAAGAAAGGTCTCTTAACATTTTGCCATAGCTCGCTTCGTTTCCGAGATATTTGCAGATTTATCTCAAGGGAAGGGGCCTGACGGACATATTTCGAGATATTTCTTCTTCTTGTTGTTCTTCTTCTGCACAGCTAAGCTGGAAGTGGCATTTGCGGCTCGCACTAGTACACAGTTATCTCAAAGAAAGGGGCCACGGTGTTTCTGTATCTCTATTATGTTGGTGCGGCTTCGGAACTTTTAAATATCTCGATATATCTCGAAAACTACGCTTCTGATCAAAAAATATCATAGAACGTAAATTGTAGGAAACATTATTCTCTACAAAAAAGGTCTCTTAACATTTTGCCATAGCTCGCTTCGTTTCCGAGATATTTGCAGATTTATCTCAAGGGAAGGGTCCTGATGGACATATTTCGAGATATTTCTTCTTCTTGTTGTTCTTCTTCTGCACAGCTAAACTGGAAGTGGCATTTCCAGCTCGCAATCGTGCAGAGTTATCTCAAAGAAAGGGGCCACGGTGTTTCTGTATCTCTATTATGTTGGTGCGGCTTCGGAACTTTTAAATATCTTGATATATCTCGAGAACTACGCATCTGATCAAAAAATATCATAGAACATAAAAAGTAGGAAACTTAATTCTCTACAAAAAAGGTCTCTTAACATTTTGCCATAGCTCGCTTCGTTTCCGAGATATTTGCAGATATATCTCAAGGGAAGGGTCCTGATGGACATATTTCGAGATATTTCTTCTTCTTGTTGTTCTTCTTCTGCACAGCTAAACTGGAAGTGGCATTTCCTGCTCGCAATCGTGCAGAGTTATCTCAAAGAGAGGGGCCACGGTGTTTCTGTATCTCTATTATGTTGGTGCGGCTTCGGAACTTTTAAATATCTTGATATATCTCGAGAACTACGCATCTGATCAAAAAATATCATACAACATAAAAAGTAGGAAACTTAATTCTCTACAAAAAAGGTCTCTTAACGTTTTGCAATAGCTCGCTTCGTTTCCGAGATATTTGCAGATTTATCTCAAGGAAAGGGTCCTGACGGACATATTTCGAGATATTTCTTCTTCTTGTTGTTCTTCTTCTGCACAGCTAAACTGGAAGTGGCATTTCCAACTCGCAATAGTGCAGAGTTATCCCAAAGAAAGGGGCCACGATGTTTCTGTATCTCTATTATGTTGGTGCGGCTTCGGAACTTTTAAATATCTCGATATATCTCGAAAACTACGCATCTGATCAAAAAATATCATAGAACATAAAAAGTAGGAAACATAATTCTCTACAAAAAAGGTCTCTTAACATTTTCCCATAGCTGGCATCGTTTCCGAGATATTTGCAGATTTAGCTCAAGGGAAGGTGCCTGACGACATATTCCGAGATATTTCGTCTTCTTGTTGTTCCTCTTCTGCACAGCTAAACTGGAAGTGGCATTTCCAGCTCGCACTAGTGCAGCGTTATCTCAAAGAAAGGGGCCACGGTGTTTCTGTATCTCCATTATGTTGGTGCGGCTTCGGAACTTTTAAATATCTCGATATATCTCGATAACTACGCTTCTGATCAAAAAATATCATAGAACATAAATTGTAGGAAACATAATTCTCTACAAAAAACGTCTCTTAACATTTTGCCATAGCTCGCTTCGTTTCCGAGATATTTGCAGATTCAGCTCAAAGGAACTGGCCTGACGGACATATTTCGAGATATTTCTTCTTCTTGTTGTTCTTGCTCTGCACAGCTAAGCTGGAAGTGGCATTTGCAGCTCGCAATAGTGCAAAGTTATCTCAAAGAAAGGGGCCACGGTGTTTCTGTATCTCTATTATGTTGGTGCGGCTTCGGAACTTTTAAATATCTCGATATATCTCGAAAACTACGCTTCTGATCAAAAAATATCATAGAACATAAATTGTAGGAAACATAATTCTCTACAAAAAAGGTCTCTTAACATTTTGCCATAGCTCTCTTCGTTTCCGAGATATTTGCAGATTTATCTCAAGGGAAGGGGCCTGACGGACATATTTCGAGATATTTCTTCTTCTTGTTGTTCTTCTTCTGCACAGCTAAGCTGGAAGTGGCATTTGCAGCTCGCAATAGTGCAGAGTTATCTCAAAGAAAGGGGCCACGGTGTTTCTGTATCTCTATTATGTTGGTGCGGCATCGGAACTTTTAAATATCTTGATATATCTCGAGAACTACGCATCTGATCAAAAAATATCATAGAACATAAAAAGTAGGAAACTTAATTCTCTACAAAAAAGGTCTCTTAACATTTTGCCATAGCTCGCTTCGTTTCCGAGATATTTGCAGATATATCTCAAGGGAAGGGGCCTGACGGACATATTTCGAGATATTTCTTCTTCTTGTTGTTCTCCTTCTGCACAGCTAAGCTGGAAGTGACATTTACAGCTCGCAATAGTGCAGAGTTATCTCAAAGAAAGGGGCCACGGTGTTTCTGTATCTCTATTATGTTGGTGCGGCTTCGGAACTTTTAAATATCTTGATATATCTCGAGAACTACGCATCTGATCAAAAAATATCATAGAACATAAAAAGCAGGAAACTTAATTCTCTACAAAAAAGGTCTCTTAACATTTTACCATAGCTCGCTTCGTTTCCGAGATATTTGCACATTTATCTCAAGGGAAGGGGCCTAACGGACATATTTCGAGATATTTCTTCTTCTTGTTGTTCTTCTTCTGCACAGCTAAACTGGAAGTGGCATTTCCAGCTCGCAATAGTGCAGAGTTATCTCAAAGAGAGGGGCCATGGTGTTTCTGTATCTCTATTATGTTGGTGCGGCTTCGGAACTTTTAAATATCTTGATATATCTCGAGAACTACGCATCTGATCAAAAAATATCATAGAAGATAAAAAGTAGGAAACTTAATTCTCTACAAAAAAGGTCTCTTAACATTTTGCCATAGCTCGCTTCGTTTCCGAGATATTTGCAGATTTATCTCAAGGGAAGGGGCCTGACGGACATATTTCGAGATATTTCTTCTTCTTGTTGTTCTTCTTCTGCACAGCTAAGCTGGAAGTGGCATTTACAGCTCGCAATAGTGCAGAGTTATCTCAAAGAAAGGGGCCACGGTGTTTCTGTATCTCTATTATGTTGGTTGCGGCTTCGGAACTTTTAAATATCTTGATATATCTCGAGAACTACGCATCTGATCAAAAAATATCATAGAACATAAAAAGTAGGAAACTTAATTCTCTACAAAAAACGTCTCTTAACATTTTGCCATAGCTCGCTTCGTTTCCGAGATATTTGCAGATTCAGCTCAAAGGAACTGGCCTGGCGGACATATTTCGAGATATTTCTTCTTCTTGTTGTTCTTCTTCTGCACAGCTAAGCTGGAAGTGGCATTTGCAGCTCGCAATAGTGCAGAGTTATCTCAAAGAAAGAGGCCACGGTGTTTTTGTATCTCTATTATGTTGGTGCGGCTTCGGAACTTTTAAATATCTTGATATATCTCGAGAACTACGCGTCTGATCAAAAAATATCATAGAACATAAAAAGTAGGAAACATACTTCTCTACAAAAACGGTCTCTTAACATTTTGCCATAGCTCGCTTCGTTTCCGAGATATTTGCAGATATATCTCAAGGGAAGGGGCCTGACGGACATATTTCGAGATATTTCTTCTTCTTGTTGTTCTTCTTCTGCACAGCTAAGCTGGAAGTGGCATTTGCGGCTCGCACTAGTGCACAGTTATCTCAAAGAAAGGGGCCACGGTGTTTCTGTATCTCTATTATGTTGGTGCGTCTTCGGAACTTTTAAATATCTCGATATATCTCGACAACTACGCTTCTGATCAAAAAATATCATCGAACATAAATTGTAGGAAACATAATTCTCTACAAAAAACGTCTCTTAACATTTTGCCATAGCTCGCTTCGTTTCCGAGATATTTGCAGATTCAGCTCAAAGGAACTGGCCTGACGGACATATTTCGAGATATTTCTTCTTCTTGTGGTTCTTGCTCTGCACAGCTAAGCTGGAAGTGGCATTTGCAGCTCGCAATAGTGCAAAGTTATCTCAAAGAAAGGGGCCACGGTGTTTCTGTATCTCTATTATGTTGGTGCGGCTTCGGAACTTTTAAATATCTCGATATATCTCGAAAACTACGCTTCTGATCAAAAAATATCATAGAACATAAATTGTAGGAAACATAATTCTCTACAAAAAAGGTCTCTTAACATTTTGCCATAGCTCTCTTCGTTTCCGAGATATTTGCAGATTTATCTCAAGGGAAGGGGCCTGACGGACATATTTCGAGATATTTCTTCTTCTTGTTGTTCTTCTTCTGCACAGCTAAATTGGAAGTGGCATTTCCAGCTCGTAATAGTGCAGAGTTATCTCAAAGAGAGGGGCCACGGTGTTTCTGTATCTCTATTATGTTGGTGCGGCTTCGGAACTTTTAAATATCTCGATATATCTCGAAAACTACGCTTCTGATCAAAAAATATCATAGAACATAAATTGTAGGAAACATAATTCTCTACAAAAAAGGTCTCTTAACATTTTACCATAGCTCGCTTCGTTTCCGAGATATTTGCAGATTTATCTCAAGGGAAGGGGCCTAACGGACATATTTCGAGATATTTCTGCTTCTTGTTGTTCTTCTTCTGCACAGCTAAGCTGGAAGTGGCATTTGCAGCTCGCAATAGTGCAGAGTTATCTCAAAGAAAGGGGCCACGGTGTTTCTGTATCTCTATTATGTTGGTGCGGCTTCGGAACTTTTAAATATCTCGATATATCTCGAAAACTACGCTTCTCATCAAAAAATATCATAGAACATAAATTGTAGGAAACATAATTCTCTACAAAAAAGGTCTCTTAACATTTTACCATAGCTCGCTTCGTTTCCGAGATATTTGCAGATTTATCTCAAGGGAAGGGGCCTAACGGACATATTTCGAGATATTTCTGCTTCTTGTTGTTCTTCTTCTGCACAGCTAAGCTGGAAGTGGCATTTGCAGCTCGCAATAGTGCAGAGTTATCTCAAAGAAAGGGGCCACGGTGTTTCTGTATCTCTATTATGTTGGTGCGGCTTCGGAACTTTTAAATATCTCGATATATCTCGAAAACTACGCTTCTGATCAAAAAATATCATAGAACATAAATTGTAGGAAACATAATTCTCTACAAAAAAGGTCTCTTAACATTTTGCCATAGCTCTCTTCGTTTCCGAAATATTTGCAGATTTATCTCAAGGGAAGGGGCCTGACGGACATATTTCGAGATATTTCTTCTTCTTGTTGTTCTTCTTCTGCACAGCTAAGCTGGAAGTGGCATTTGCAGCTCGCAATAGTGCAGAGTTATCTCAAAGAAAGGGGCCACGGTGTTTCTGTATCTCTATTATGTTGGTGCGGCATCGGAACTTTTAAATATCTTGATATATCTCGAGAACTACGCATCTGATCAAAAAATACCATAGAAGATAAAAAGTAGGAAACTTAATTCTCTACAAAAAAGGTCTCTTAACATTTTGCCATAGCTCGCTTCGTTTCCGAGATATTTGCAGATTTATCTCAAGGGAAGGGGCCTGACGGACATATTTCGCGATATTTCTTCTTCTTGTTGTTCTTCTTCTGCACAGCTAAGCTGGAAGTGGCATTTGCAGCTCGCAATAGTGCAGAGTTATCTCAAAGAAAGGGGCCACGGTGTTTCTGTATCTCTATTATGTTGGTGCGGCTTCGGAACTTTTAAATATCTTGATATATCTCGAGAACTACGCATCTGATCAAAAAATATCATAGAACATAAAAAGTAGGAAACTTAATTCTCTACAAAAAAGGTCTCTTAACATTTTGCCATAGCTCTCTTCGTTTCCGAGATATTTGCAGATTTATCTCAAGGGAAGGGGCCTAACGGACATATTTCGAGATATTTCTGCTTCTTGTTGTTCTTCTTCTGCACAGCAAAGCTGGAAGTGGCATTTGCAGCTCGCAATAGTGCAGAGTTATCTCAAAGAAAGGGGCCACGGTGTTTCTGTATCTCTATTATGTTGGTGCGGCTTCGGAACTTTTAAATATCTCGATATATCTCGAAAACTACGCTTCTGATCAAAAAATATCATAGAACATAAATTGTAGGAAACATAATTCTCTACAAAAAAGGTCTCTTAACATTTTGCCATAGCTCTCTTCGTTTCCGAAATATTTGCAGATTTATCTCAAGGGAAGGGGCCTGACGGACATATTTCGAGATATTTCTTCTTCTTGTTGTTCTTCTTCTGCACAGCTAAGCTGGAAGTGGCATTTGCAGCTCGCAATAGTGCAGAGTTATCTCAAAGAAAGGGGCCACGGTGTTTCTGTATCTCTATTATGTTGGTGCGGCATCGGAACTTTTAAATATCTTGATATATCTCGAGAACTACGCATCTGATCAAAAAATACCATAGAAGATAAAAAGTAGGAAACTTAATTCTCTACAAAAAAGGTCTCTTAACATTTTGCCATAGCTCTCTTCGTTTCCGAGATATTTGCAGATTTATCTCAAGGGAAGGGGCCTGACGGACATATTTCGAGATATTTCTTCTTCTTCTTATTCTTCTTCTGCACAGCTAAGCTGGAAGTGGCATTTGCAGCTCGCAATAGTGCAGAGTTATCTCAAAGAAAGGGGCCACGGTGTTTCTGTATCTCTATTATGTTGGTGCGGCTTCGGAACTTTTAAATATCTTGATATATCTCGAGAACTACGCATCTGATCAAAAAATATCATAGAACATCAAAAGTAGGAAACTTAATTCTCTACAAAAAAGGTCTCTTAACATTTTGCCATAGCTCGCTTCGTTTCCGAGATATTTGCAGATTTATCTCAAGGGAAGGGGCCTGACGGACATATTTCGAGATATTTCTTCTTCTTGTTGTTCTTCTTCTGCACAGCTAAGCTGGAAGTGGCATTTGCGGCTCGCACTAGTGCAGAGTTATCTCAAAGAAAGGGGCCACGGTGTTTCTGTATCTCTATTATGTTGGTGCGGCTTCGGAACTTTTAAATATCTCGATATATCTCGAAAACTACGCTTCTGATCAAAAAATATCATAGAACATAAATTGTAGGAAACATAATTCTCTACAAAAAAGGTCTCTTAACATTTTGCCATAGCTCTCTTCGTTTCCGAGATATTTGCAGATTTATCTCAAGGGAAGGGGCCTGCCGGACATATTTCGAGATATTTCTTCTTCTTGTTGTTCTTCTTCTGCACAGCTAAGCTGGAAGTGGCATTTGCAGCTCGCAATAGTGCAGAGTTATCTCAAAGAAAGGGGCCACGGTGTTTCTGTATCTCTATTATGTTGGTGCGGCATCGGAACTTTTAAATATCTTGATATATCTCGAGAACTACGCATCTGATCAAAAAATATCATAGAACATAAAAAGTAGGAAACTTAATTCTCTACAAAAAAGGTCTCTTAACATTTTGCCATAGCTCGCTTCGTTTCCGAGATATTTGCAGATATATCTCAAGGGAAGGGGCCTGACGGACATATTTCGAGATATTTCTTCTTCTTGTTGTTCTCCTTCTGCACAGCTAAGCTGGAAGTGACATTTACAGCTCGCAATAGTGCAGAGTTATCTCAAAGAAAGGGGCCACGGTGTTTCTGTATCTCTATTATGTTGGTGCGGCTTCGGAACTTTTAAATATCTTGATATATCTCGAGAACTACGCATCTGATCAAAAAATATCATAGAACATAAAAAGCAGGAAACTTAATTCTCTACAAAAAAGGTCTCTTAACATTTTACCATAGCTCGCTTCGTTTCCGAGATATTTGCACATTTATCTCAAGGGAAGGGGCCTAACGGACATATTTCGAGATATTTCTTCTTCTTGTTGTTCTTCTTCTGCACAGCTAAACTGGAAGTGGCATTTCCAGCTCGCAATAGTGCAGAGTTATCTCAAAGAGAGGGGCCATGGTGTTTCTGTATCTCTATTATGTTGGTGCGGCTTCGGAACTTTTAAATATCTTGATATATCTCGAGAACTACGCATCTGATCAAAAAATATCATAGAAGATAAAAAGTAGGAAACTTAATTCTCTACAAAAAAGGTCTCTTAACATTTTGCCATAGCTCGCTTCGTTTCCGAGATATTTGCAGATTTATCTCAAGGGAAGGGGCCTGACGGACATATTTCGAGATATTTCTTCTTCTTGTTGTTCTTCTTCTGCACAGCTAAGCTGGAAGTGGCATTTACAGCTCGCAATAGTGCAGAGTTATCTCAAAGAAAGGGGCCACGGTGTTTCTGTATCTCTATTATGTTGGTTGCGGCTTCGGAACTTTTAAATATCTTGATATATCTCGAGAACTACGCATCTGATCAAAAAATATCATAGAACATAAAAAGTAGGAAACTTAATTCTCTACAAAAAACGTCTCTTAACATTTTGCCATAGCTCGCTTCGTTTCCGAGATATTTGCAGATTCAGCTCAAAGGAACTGGCCTGGCGGACATATTTCGAGATATTTCTTCTTCTTGTTGTTCTTCTTCTGCACAGCTAAGCTGGAAGTGGCATTTGCAGCTCGCAATAGTGCAGAGTTATCTCAAAGAAAGAGGCCACGGTGTTTTTGTATCTCTATTATGTTGGTGCGGCTTCGGAACTTTTAAATATCTTGATATATCTCGAGAACTACGCGTCTGATCAAAAAATATCATAGAACATAAAAAGTAGGAAACATACTTCTCTACAAAAACGGTCTCTTAACATTTTGCCATAGCTCGCTTCGTTTCCGAGATATTTGCAGATATATCTCAAGGGAAGGGGCCTGACGGACATATTTCGAGATATTTCTTCTTCTTGTTGTTCTTCTTCTGCACAGCTAAGCTGGAAGTGGCATTTGCGGCTCGCACTAGTGCACAGTTATCTCAAAGAAAGGGGCCACGGTGTTTCTGTATCTCTATTATGTTGGTGCGTCTTCGGAACTTTTAAATATCTCGATATATCTCGACAACTACGCTTCTGATCAAAAAATATCATCGAACATAAATTGTAGGAAACATAATTCTCTACAAAAAACGTCTCTTAACATTTTGCCATAGCTCGCTTCGTTTCCGAGATATTTGCAGATTCAGCTCAAAGGAACTGGCCTGACGGACATATTTCGAGATATTTCTTCTTCTTGTGGTTCTTGCTCTGCACAGCTAAGCTGGAAGTGGCATTTGCAGCTCGCAATAGTGCAAAGTTATCTCAAAGAAAGGGGCCACGGTGTTTCTGTATCTCTATTATGTTGGTGCGGCTTCGGAACTTTTAAATATCTCGATATATCTCGAAAACTACGCTTCTGATCAAAAAATATCATAGAACATAAATTGTAGGAAACATAATTCTCTACAAAAAAGGTCTCTTAACATTTTGCCATAGCTCTCTTCGTTTCCGAGATATTTGCAGATTTATCTCAAGGGAAGGGGCCTGACGGACATATTTCGAGATATTTCTTCTTCTTGTTGTTCTTCTTCTGCACAGCTAAATTGGAAGTGGCATTTCCAGCTCGTAATAGTGCAGAGTTATCTCAAAGAGAGGGGCCACGGTGTTTCTGTATCTCTATTATGTTGGTGCTGCTTCGGAACTTTTAAATATCTCGATATATCTCGAAAACTACGCTTCTGATCAAAAAATATCATAGAACATAAATTGTAGGAAACATAATTCTCTACAAAAAAGGTCTCTTAACATTTTACCATAGCTCGCTTCGTTTCCGAGATATTTGCAGATTTATCTCAAGGGAAGGGGCCTAACGGACATATTTCGAGATATTTCTGCTTCTTGTTGTTCTTCTTCTGCACAGCTAAGCTGGAAGTGGCATTTGCAGCTCGCAATAGTGCAGAGTTATCTCAAAGAAAGGGGCCACGGTGTTTCTGTATCTCTATTATGTTGGTGCGGCTTCGGAACTTTTAAATATCTCGATATATCTCGAAAACTACGCTTCTCATCAAAAAATATCATAGAACATAAATTGTAGGAAACATAATTCTCTACAAAAAAGGTCTCTTAACATTTTACCATAGCTCGCTTCGTTTCCGAGATATTTGCAGATTTATCTCAAGGGAAGGGGCCTAACGGACATATTTCGAGATATTTCTGCTTCTTGTTGTTCTTCTTCTGCACAGCTAAGCTGGAAGTGGCATTTGCAGCTCGCAATAGTGCAGAGTTATCTCAAAGAAAGGGGCCACGGTGTTTCTGTATCTCTATTATGTTGGTGCGGCTTCGGAACTTTTAAATATCTCGATATATCTCGAAAACTACGCTTCTGATCAAAAAATATCATAGAACATAAATTGTAGGAAACATAATTCTCTACAAAAAAGGTCTCTTAACATTTTGCCATAGCTCTCTTCGTTTCCGAAATATTTGCAGATTTATCTCAAGGGAAGGGGCCTGACGGACATATTTCGAGATATTTCTTCTTCTTGTTGTTCTTCTTCTGCACAGCTAAGCTGGAAGTGGCATTTGCAGCTCGCAATAGTGCAGAGTTATCTCAAAGAAAGGGGCCACGGTGTTTCTGTATCTCTATTATGTTGGAGCGGCATCGGAACTTTTAAATATCTTGATATATCTCGAGAACTACGCATCTGATCAAAAAATACCATAGAAGATAAAAAGTAGGAAACTTAATTCTCTACAAAAAAGGTCTCTTAACATTTTGCCATAGCTCGCTTCGTTTCCGAGATATTTGCAGATTTATCTCAAGGGAAGGGGCCTGACGGACATATTTCGCGATATTTCTTCTTCTTGTTGTTCTTCTTCTGCACAGCTAAGCTGGAAGTGGCATTTGCAGCTCGCAATAGTGCAGAGTTATCTCAAAGAAAGGGGCCACGGTGTTTCTGTATCTCTATTATGTTGGTGCGGCTTCGGAACTTTTAAATATCTTGATATATCTCGAGAACTACGCATCTGATCAAAAAATATCATAGAACATAAAAAGTAGGAAACTTAATTCTCTACAAAAAAGGTCTCTTAACATTTTGCCATAGCTCTCTTCGTTTCCGAGATATTTGCAGATTTATCTCAAGGGAAGGGGCCTAACGGACATATTTCGAGATATTTCTGCTTCTTGTTGTTCTTCTTCTGCACAGCAAAGCTGGAAGTGGCATTTGCAGCTCGCAATAGTGCAGAGTTATCTCAAAGAAAGGGGCCACGGTGTTTCTGTATCTCTATTATGTTGGTGCGGCTTCGGAACTTTTAAATATCTCGATATATCTCGAAAACTACGCTTCTGATCAAAAAATATCATAGAACATAAATTGTAGGAAACATAATTCTCTACAAAAAAGGTCTCTTAACATTTTGCCATAGCTCTCTTCGTTTCCGAAATATTTGCAGATTTATCTCAAGGGAAGGGGCCTGACGGACATATTTCGAGATATTTCTTCTTCTTGTTGTTCTTCTTCTGCACAGCTAAGCTGGAAGTGGCATTTGCAGCTCGCAATAGTGCAGAGTTATCTCAAAGAAAGGGGCCACGGTGTTTCTGTATCTCTATTATGTTGGTGCGGCATCGGAACTTTTAAATATCTTGATATATCTCGAGAACTACGCATCTGATCAAAAAATACCATAGAAGATAAAAAGTAGGAAACTTAATTCTCTACAAAAAAGGTCTCTTAACATTTTGCCATAGCTCTCTTCGTTTCCGAGATATTTGCAGATTTATCTCAAGGGAAGGGGCCTGACGGACATATTTCGAGATATTTCTTCTTCTTCTTATTCTTCTTCTGCACAGCTAAGCTGGAAGTGGCATTTGCAGCTCGCAATAGTGCAGAGTTATCTCAAAGAAAGGGGCCACGGTGTTTCTGTATCTCTATTATGTTGGTGCGGCTTCGGAACTTTTAAATATCTTGATATATCTCGAGAACTACGCATCTGATCAAAAAATATCATAGAACATCAAAAGTAGGAAACTTAATTCTCTACAAAAAAGGTCTCTTAACATTTTGCCATAGCTCGCTTCGTTTCCGAGATATTTGCAGATTTATCTCAAGGGAAGGGGCCTGACGGACATATTTCGAGATATTTCTTCTTCTTGTTGTTCTTCTTCTGCACAGCTAAGCTGGAAGTGGCATTTGCGGCTCGCACTAGTGCAGAGTTATCTCAAAGAAAGGGGCCACGGTGTTTCTGTATCTCTATTATGTTGGTGCGGCTTCGGAACTTTTAAATATCTCGATATATCTCGAAAACTACGCTTCTGATCAAAAAATATCATAGAACATAAATTGTAGGAAACATAATTCTCTACAAAAAACGTCTCTTAACATTTTGCCATAGCTCGCTTCGTTTCCGAGATATTTGCAGATTCAGCTCAAAGGAACTGGCCTGACGGACATATTTCGAGATATTTCTGCTTCTTGTTGTTCTTCTTCTGCACAGCTAAACTGGAAGTGGCATTTCCAGCTCGCACTAGTGCAGCGTTATCTCAAAGAAAGGGGCCACGGTGTTTCTGTATCTCCATTATGTTGGTGCGGCTTCGGAACTTTTAAATATCTCGATATATCTCGAAAACTACGCTTCTGATCAAAAAATATCATAGAACATAAATTGTAGGAAACATAATTCTCTACAAAAAACGTCTCTTAACATTTTGCCATAGCTCGCTTCGTTTCCGAGATATTTGCAGATTCAGCTCAAAGGAACTGGCCTGACGGACATATTTCGAGATATTTCTTCTTCTTGTTGTTCTTGCTCTGCACAGCTAAGCTGGAAGTGGCATTTGCAGCTCGCAATAGTGCAGAGTTATCTCAAAGAAAGGGGCCACGGTGTTTCTGTGTCTCTATTATGTTGGTGCGGCTTCGGAACTTTTAAATATCTCGATATATCTCGAAAACTACGCTTCTGATCAAAAAATATCATAGAACATAAATTGTAGGAAACATAATTCTCTACAAAAAAGGTCTCTTAACATTTTACCATAGCTCGCTTCGTTTCCGAGATATTTGCAGATTTATCTCAAGGGAAGGGGCCTAACGGACATATTTCGAGATATTTCTGCTTCTTGTTGTTCTTCTTCTGCACAGCTAAGCTGGAAGTGGCATTTGCAGCTCGCAATAGTGCAGAGTTATCTCAAAGAAAGGGGCCACGGTGTTTCTGTATCTCTATTATGTTGGTGCGGCTTCGGAACTTTTAAATATCTCGATATATCTCGAAAACTACGCTTCTGATCAAAAAATATCATAGAACATAAATTGTAGGAAACATAATTCTCTACAAAAAAGGTCTCTTAACATTTTGCCATAGCTCTCTTCGTTTCCGAAATATTTGCAGATTTATCTCAAGGGAAGGGGCCTGACGGACATATTTCGAGATATTTCTTCTTCTTGTTGTTCTTCTTCTGCACAGCTAAGCTGGAAGTGGCATTTGCAGCTCGCAATAGTGCAGAGTTATCTCAAAGAAAGGGGCCACGGTGTTTCTGTATCTCTATTATGTTGGTGCGGCATCGGAACTTTTAAATATCTTGATATATCTCGAGAACTACGCATCTGATCAAAAAATACCATAGAACATAAAAAGTAGGAAACTTAATTCTCTACAAAAAAGGTCTCTTAACATTTTGCCATAGCTCGCTTCGTTTCCGAGATATTTGCAGATTTATCTCAATGGAAGGGGCCTAACGGACATATTTCGAGATATTTCTGCTTCTTGTTGTTCTTCTTCTGCACAGCTAAACTGGAAGTGGCATTTCCAGCTCGCACTAGTGCAGCGTTATCTCAAAGAAAGGGGCCACGGTGTTTCTGTATCTCTATTATGTTGGTGCGGCTTCGGAACTTTTAAATATCTCGATATATCTCGAAAACTACGCTTCTGATCAAAAAATATCATAGAACATAAATTGTAGGAAACATAATTGTCTACAAAAAAGGTCTCTTAACATTTTACCATAGCTCGCTTCGTTTCCGAGATATTTGCAGATTTATCTCAAGGGAAGGGGCCTAACGGACATATTTCGAGATATTTCTTCTTCTTGTTGTTCTTCTTCTGCACAGCTAAGCTGGAAGTGGCATTTGCAGCTCGCAATAGTGCAGAGTTATCTCAAAGAGAGGGGCCACGGTGTTTCTGTATCTCTATTATGTTGGTGCGGCTTCGGAACTTTTAAATATCTTGATATATCTCGAGAACTACGCATCTGATCAAAAAATATCATAGAAGATAAAAAGTAGGAAACTTAATTCTCTACAAAAAAGGTCTCTTAACATTTTGCCATAGCTCGCTTCGTTTCCGAGATATTTGCAGATTTATCTCAAGGGAAGGGGCCTGACGGACATATTTCGAGATATTTCTTCTTCTTGTTGTTCTTCTTCTGCACAGCTAAGCTGGAAGTGGCATTTACAGCTCGCAATAGTGCAGAGTTATCTCAAAGAAAGGGGCCACGGTGTTTCTGTATCTCTATTATGTTGGTTGCGGCTTCGGAACTTTTAAATATCTTGATATATCTCGAGAACTACGCATCTGATCAAAAAATATCATAGAACATAAAAAGTAGGAAACTTAATTCTCTACAAAAAAGGTATCTTAACATTTTGCCATAGCTCGCTTCGTTTCCGAGATATTTGCATATTTATCTCAAGGGAAGGGGCCTGACGGACATATTTCGAGATATTTCTTCTTCTTGTTGTTCTTCTTCTGCACAGCTAAGCTGGAAGTGGCATTTACAGCTCGCAATAGTGCAGAGTTATCTCAAAGAAAGGGGCCACGGTGTTTCTGTATCTCTATTATGTTGGTTGCGGCTTCGGAACTTTTAAATATCTTGATATATCTCGAGAACTACGCATCTGATCAAAAAATATCATAGAACATAAAAAGTAGGAAACTTAATTCTCTACAAAAAAGGTCTCTTAACATTTTGCCATAGCTCGCTTCGTTTCCGAGATATTTGCATATTTATCTCAAGGGAAGGGGCCTGACGGACATATTTCGAGATATTTCTTCTTCTTGTTGTTCTTCTTCTGCACAGCTAAGCTGGAAGTGGCATTTACAGCTCGCAATAGTGCAGAGTTATATCAAAGAAAGGGGCCACGGTGTTTCTGTATCTCTATTATGTTGGTGCGGCTTCGGAACTTTTAAATATCTTGATATATCTCGAGAACTACGCATCTGATCAAAAAATATCATAGAACATGAAAAGTAGGAAACTTAATTCTCTACAAAAAAGGTCTCTTAACATTTTGCCATAGCTCTCTTCGTTTCCGAGATATTTGCAGATTTATCTCAAGGGAAGGGGCCTGACGGACATATTTCGCGATATTTCTTCTTCTTGTTGTTCTTCTTCTGCACAGCTAAGCTGGAAGTGGCATTTGCAGCTCGCAATAGTGCAGAGTTATCTCAAAGAAAGGGGCCACGGTGTTTCTGTATCTCTATTATGTTGGTGCGGCTTCGGAACTTTTAAATATCTTGATATATCTCGAGAACTACGCATCTGATCAAAAAATATCATAGAACATAAAAAGTAGGAAACTTAATTCTCTACAAAAAAGGTCTCCTAACATTTTGCCATAGCTCGCTTCGTTTCCGAGATATTTGCACATTTATCTCAAGGGAAGGGGCCTAACGGACATATTTCGAGATATTTCTTCTTCTTGTTGTTCTTCTTCTGCACAGCTAAACTGGAAGTGGCATTTCCAGCTCGCAATAGTGCAGAGTTATCTCAAAGAGAGGGGCCACGGTGTTTCTGTATCTCTATTATGTTGGTGCGGCTTCGGAGCTTTTAAATATCTTGATATATCTCGAGAACTACGCATCTGATCAAAAAATATCATAGAACATAAATTGTAGGAAACATAATTCTCTACAAAAAAGGTCTCTTAAGATTTTGCCATAGCTCGCATTGTTTCCGATATATTTGCAGATTTAACCCAAGGGAAGAGGCCTGACGGACATATTTCGACATATCGACTTCCCACATATCGATGTACATTTAATAACAATATCATTATTACTATATTTACATTAGATATAATGTCATATACAGATACATTCCAACAGATCAATGTACCTACATTTAATACCAATGTCATTATTACGATATCTACCAGAGATATAATGTAATATACTGATTCATTCCCACAGATCAATGGACATTTAATAACAATATCAATAGTACTATATCTACATATGATATAACGTAATATACTGATTCACTCCCACAGATCAATGTCATTTAATAACAATATCGTTATTACTATATCTACATTGGATATAATGTAATATACAGATTCATTCCCACAGATCAATGTACATTTAATAACAAAATCATTAGTACTTTATCTACATTCGGTATAAAGTAATATACTGATTCCTTCGCACAGATCAATGTACATTTAATAACAATATCATTGGTACTATATCTCCATTCGATATAATGTAATATAGTGATTCATTCCCACAGATCAATGTAGCTACATTTAATACCAATGTCATTAATACCATATCTACATTAGATATAATGTCATATACAGATTCATTCCCACAGATCAATGTACATTTAATAACAATATCATTAGTACTATATCTACATTAGCTATAATGTCATATACAGATACATTCCAACAGATCGATCTACCTACATTTAATACTAATGTCATTATTACCATATCTAAATTAGATATAACGTAATATACTGATTACTACCCACAGATCAATGTACATTTAATAAGAATGTAATTAGCACTATATCTACATTAGATATAATGTCATATACAGATTCATTTCCACAGATCAATGTACATATTGTTACGTGGCCGACGGCTTGGCAGCGCGCGTGGCTATCAGAGGCTTTCTGACTGGCGGCCGCGTAACTTATTTTATTATCAATACAACCCGAGCGGTAAGATTGTATTGTGGTAGGAACTGTCACAAGGTTTCACTGGGTTTAAAGGTGAATGCTAATGTGGGTTTGACACAGCAATGTATATATTCTACAATCTTGGTCTATTACAGATGTTGTTGTCGCGAATATAGGTGTATAATGTGATATATTACCTATTTCCACTATGCTCGGTGTTCACGCACTGGCAATGCGGGGGTGTTGTGTGTGGTTGATTGTAATGCCAAATAGAAACACGACTCGCGGATTCTATAAGGTGAATGTTGCTCGAAGGGGACTTCAACCCGATCTCACTAATAGTAACCAACTCACTACCGTACACGACGTGCTCGACACGAGATGAACTCTGGTACTGCCCCCGATCGTTGGTACGAACGGGTTTATATACTAATTAAGAAGGGTCGTCTGGTTACTATTCGAGTGATCAGGCTGGGTCCACCTGCCTCTGCGACAGTTTAGAGTGGTTGCATCTGCTATTTGATTACGGCGGACCCATTGCTTTCCCAAGTGTTTGGTTCTGCTATCGGTGGGCCTTCTGTTTATTACGAGAGTAAATGGTCGGTTTGCCCGAGAGTTTTCCTTTCCAGATGTTTAAGCTTATTTGAAAGGAGACACGTTTGATAAAAACGGTCTGTCTACGTGACAATATAATATCAATATCATTAGTACTATATCTACATTCGATATAATGTAATATAGTTATTCGTTCCCACAGATCAATGTACATTTAATAACAATATCATTAGTACTATAACTACATTAGATATGTAATATACATTTTGAAACGATGCCATTATTACTATATCTGCGTTGGACATAATCTAATATACTGATTCCTTCCCCCAGATCAATGTACATTTAATAACAATATCATTAGTACTATATCTTCATTCGATATAATGTAAGAGACTGATTCATGTCCACAGATCAACATACATTTAATAACAATATCATTATCACTATATCTACATTAGATACAATTTCATATACAGATTCATTCCCACAGATCAATGTACGTTTAATAACAATATCATTATTAATGACATTGTTATGAAATGTACATTGATCTTCGGGAACGAATAAGTATATTACATTATATCGAATGTAGATATAGTACTAATGATATTGTTCTTAAATGTTCACTGATCTGGGGGAAGGAATCAGTATATTACATTATGTCCAACGAAGATATAGTAATAATGGCATAGTTCCTAAATGTATATAACATATCTAATGTAGATATAGTGGTAATGATATTGTTATTAAATGTACATTGATCTGTGGAAATGATTCTGTATATGACATTATATCTAATGTAGATATCGTAATAATGATATTGGTATTAAATGTACATTGATCTGTAGGAATGAATCAATATATTACATTACATCGAAAGTAGATATAGTACTAATGATATTGTTATAAAATGTACATTGATCTGTGGGAATGAATCAGTATATTACATTATATCGAATGTAGATATAGTACTAAGGATATTGTTATTAAATATACATTGATCTGTTGGAAGGAATCAGTATATTACATTATGTCCAACGGAAATATAGTAATAATGGCATTGTTTGTAAATGTACATTACATATCTACTGTAGATATAGTACTAATGATATTGTTATTAAATGTACATTGTTCTGTGGGAACGAATCAGTATATTACATTATTTCGAATGTAGATATAGTAATAATGATATTGTTATTAAATGTACATTGATCTGTGGGAGGGAATCAGTATATTACATTATATCGAATGTAGATATAGTGCTAATGATATTGTTATTAAATGTACATTACATATATAATGTAGATATAGTGCTAATGATATTGTTATTAAATGTACATTACACATATAATGTAGATATGGTACTAATGATATTGTTATTAAATGTACATTACATATATAATGTAGATATAGTACTAATGATATTGTTATTAAATGTACATTGATCTGTGGGGATTAATCAGTATATTACATTATATCTAGTGTAGATATGGTAATAACGACATTGGTACAAAATGTAGGCACATTGATCTGTTGGAATGTATCACTATATGACATTATATCTAATGTAGTCATAGTAATAATGATATTGTTTATTAATGTACATTGATCTTAGGGAAGGTATCAGTATATTACATTATATCTAATGTAGATATGGTAATAATAATATCGTTATTAAATGTACATTGATCTGTGGGATGAAATCAGTATATTACATTATGTCTAGTGTAGATATGGTAATAACGACATTGGTACCAAATGTAGGCACATTCATCTGTTGGAATGTATCATTATATGACATTATATGTAATGTAGTCATAGTAATAATGATATTGTTATTAAATGTACATTGATCTGTGGGTAGTAATCAGTACATTACATTATATCTCATGTAGATATCGTAATAATGACATTGGTACAAAATGTAGGCACATTGATCTGTTGGAATGTATCACTATATGACATTATATCTAATGTAGTCATCTGAATAATGATATTGTTTATAAATGTACATTGATCTGTGGGAAGGTATCAGTATATTACATTATATCGAATGTAGATATGGTAATAATAATATCGTTATTAAATGTACATTGATCTGTGGGATGGAATCAGTATATTACATTATGTCTAGTGTAGATATGGTAATAACGACATTGGAACCAAATGTAGGCACATTCATCTGTTGGAATGTATCATTATATGACATTATATCTAATGTAGTCATAGTAATAATGATATTGTTATTAAATGTACATTGATCTGTGGGAATGAATCAATATATTACATTATATAGAATGTAGATATAGTACCAATGATATTGTTATTAAACGTACATTGATCTGTGGGAAGGAATCCGTATATTACGTTATATCTATTGTAGATATGGTAATAATGATATTGTTATTAAATGTACATTGATCTGTGGGTAGTAATCAGTACATTACATTATATCTCATGTAGATATCGTAATAATGACATTGGTATTAAATGTAGGCACATTGATCTGTTGGAATGTATCTGTATATGACATTATTTATAATGTAGATATAGTAATAATGATATTGTTATTAAATGTACATTGGTCTGTGGGTAGTAATCAGTACATTACATTATATCTAATCTAGATATGGTAATAATGACATTGGTATTAAATGCACATTACATATCTAATGTAGATATAGTACTAATGGTAGTGTTATTAAATGTACATTGATCTGCGGGTATGAATCAATATATTACATTATATAGGATGTAGCTGTAGTACCAAGGATATTGTTAGAAAATGTACATTTATCTGTGGGAAGGAATCAGTATATTACATTATATCTAATGTAGATATGGTAATAATGATATTGTTTTTAAATGTACATTACATATCTAATGTAGATATAGTACCAATGATATTGTTATTAAATGTACATAGATCTGTGGGTAGCAATCAGTATATTACATTATATCTCATGTAGATATCGTAATAATGACATTGGCATTAAATGTAGGTACATTGATCTGTTGAAATGTATCTGTATATGACATTATTTATAATGTAGATATAGTAATAATGATATTGTTATTAAATGTACATTGATCTGTGGGTAGTGATCAGTACATTACATTATACCTAATGTAGATATAGTAATAATGATATTGTTATTAAATGTACATTACGTATCTAATGTAGATATAGTACTAATGATATTGTTACTAAATGTACATTGATCTGTGGGAATGAATGAGTATATTACATTATATTCAATGTAGATATAGTACCAATGATACTGTTATTAAATGTACATTGATCTGTGGGAAGGAGTCTGTATATTACATTATATCTAATGTAGATATGGTAATAATGATATTGTTTTTAAATATACATTACATATCTAATGTAGATACAGTACTAATGATAATGTTATTAAATGCACATTCATCTGTGGGAACGAATAAGTATATTACATTATATCTAATGTAGATATAGTAATAATGATATTGTTATTAAATGTACATTGATCTGTTGGAATGAATCAATATATTACATTATATCGAATGTAGATATAGTACTAATGATATTGTTATTAAATGTACATTACATATCTAATGTAGATATAGTACTAATGATTTTGTTACTAAATGAACATTGATCTGTGGGAATGAATCAGTATATTACATTATATCGTAGGTAGATATAGTGTTCACGATATTGTTATTAAATGTACATTGATCTGTGGGAATGAATCTGTACGTGACATTTTATCTAATGTAGATGTAGTAATAGAGATATTGATATTAAAGGAACAATGATCTGTGGGTGGGAATCAGTGTATTACATTATATCTAGTGTAGATATGGTAATTATGACATTGGTACTAAATGTAGGTACATTGGTCTGTTGGAATGTATCACTGTATGACATTATATCTAATGTGGATATAGTACTAATGATATTGTTATTAAATGTACATTGATCTGTGGGGATTAATCAGTATATTACATTATATCTAGTGTAGATATGGTAATAATGATATTGTTATTAAGTGCACATTACATATCCAATGTAGAAATAGTACTAATGATATTGTTATTAAATGCACATTCATCTGCGGGAACGAATAACTATATTACATTATATCGAATGTAGATATAGTACTAAGGATATTGTTATTAAATATACATTGATCTGTTGGTAGGAATCAGTATATTACATTATGTCCAACGGAAATATAGTAATAATGGCATTGTTTGTAAATGTATATTACATATCTACTGTAGATATAGTACTAATGATATTGTTATTAAATGTACATTGTTCTGTGGGAACGAATCAGTATATTACATTATTTCGAATGTAGATATAGTAATAATGATATTGTTATTAAATGTACATTGATCTGTGGGTAGTAATCAGTACATTACATTATATCTCATGTAGATATCGTAATAATGACATTGGTACAAAATGTAGGCACATTGATCTGTTGGAATGTATCACTATATGACATTATATCTAATGTAGTCATCTGAATAATGATATTGTTTATAAATGTACATTGATCTGTGGGAAGGTATCAGTATATTACATTATATCTAATGTAGATATGGTAATAATAATATCGTTATTAAATGTACATTGATCTGTGGGATGGAATCAGTATATTACATTATGTCTAGTGTAGATATGGTAATAACGACATTGGAACCAAATGTAGGCACATTCATCTGTTGGAATGTATCATTATATGACATTATATCTAATGTAGTCATAGTAATAATGATATTGTTATTAAATGTACATTGATCTGTGGGAATGAATCAATATATTACATTATATAGAATGTAGATATAGTACCAATGATATTGTTATTAAACGTACATTGATCTGTGGGAAGGAATCCGTATATTACGTTATATCTATTGTAGATATGGTAATAATGATATTGTTATTAAATGTACATTGATCTGTGGGTAGTAATCAGTACATTACATTATATCTCATGTAGATATCGTAATAATGACATTGGTATTAAATGTAGGCACATTGATCTGTTGGAATGTATCTGTATATGACATTATTTATAATGTAGATATAGTAATAATGATATTGTTATTAAATGTACATTGGTCTGTGGGTAGTAATCAGTACATTACATTATATCTAATCTAGATATGGTAATAATGACATTGGCATTAAATGCACATTACATATCTAATGTAGATATAGTACTAATGGTAGTGTTATTAAATGTACATTGATCTGCGGGTATGAATCAATATATTACATTATATAGGATGTAGCTGTAGTACCAAGGATATTGTTAGAAAATGTACATTTATCTGTGGGAAGGAATCAGTATATTACATTATATCTAATGTAGATATGGTAATAATGATATTGTTTTTAAATGTACATTACATATCTAATGTAGATATAGTACCAATGATATTGTTATTAAATGTACATAGATCTGTGGGTAGCAATCAGTATATTACATTATATCTCATGTAGATATCGTAATAATGACATTGGCATTAAATGTAGGTACATTGATCTGTTGAAATGTATCTGTATATGACATTATTTATAATGTAGATATAGTAATAATGATATTGTTATTAAATGTACATTGATCTGTGGGTAGTGATCAGTACATTACATTATACCTAATGTAGATATAGTAATAATGATATTGTTATTAAATGTACATTACGTATCTAATGTAGATATAGTACTAATGATATTGTTACTAAATGTACATTGATCTGTGGGAATGAATGAGTATATTACATTATATTCAATGTAGATATAGTACCAATGATACTGTTATTAAATGTACATTGATCTGTGGGAAGGAGTCTGTATATTACATTATATCTAATGTAGATATGGTAATAATGATATTGTTTTTAAATATACATTACATATCTAATGTAGATACAGTACTAATGATAATGTTATTAAATGCACATTCATCTGTGGGAACCAATAAGTATATTACATTATATCTAATGTAGATATAGTAATAATGATATTGTTATTAAATGTACATTGATCTGTTGGAATGAATCAATATATTACATTATATCGAATGTAGATATAGTACTAATGATATTGTTATTAAATGTACATTACATATCTAATGTAGATATAGTACTAATGATTTTGTTACTAAATGAACATTGATCTGTGGGAATGAATCAGTATATTACATTATATCGTAGGTAGATATAGTGTTCACGATATTGTTATTAAATGTACATTGATCTGTGGGAATGAATCTGTACGTGACATTTTATCTAATGTAGATGTAGTAATAGAGATATTGATATTAAAGGAACATTGATCTGTGGGTGGGAATCAGTGTATTACATTATATCTAGTGTAGATATGGTAATTATGACATTGGTACTAAATGTAGGTACATTGGTCTGTTGGAATGTATCACTATATGACATTATATCTAATGTAGATATAGTACTAATGATATTGTTATTAAATGTACATTGATCTGTGGGGATTAATCAGTATATTACATTATATCTAGTGTAGATATGGTAATAATGATATTGTTATTAAGTGCACATTACATATCCAATGTAGATATAGTACTAATGATATTGTTATTAAATGCACATTCATCTGTGGGAACGAATAACTATATTACATTATATCGAATGTAGATATAGTACTAAGGATATTGTTATTAAATATACATTGATCTGTTGGAAGGAATCAGTATATTACATTATGTCCAACGGAAATATAGTAATAATGGCATTGTTTGTAAATGTATATTACATATCTACTGTAGATATAGTACTAATGATATTGTTATTAAATGTACATTGTTCTGTGGGAACGAATCAGTATATTACATTATTTCGAATGTAGATATAGTAATAATGATATTGTTATTAAATGTACATTGATCTGTGGGAGGGAATCAGTATATTACATTATATCGAATGTAGATATAGTGCTAATGATATTGTTATTAAATGTACATTACATATATAATGTAGATATAGTGCTAATGATATTGTTATTAAATGTACATTACACATATAATGTAGATATGGTACTAATGATATTGTTATTAAATGTACATTACATATATAATGTAGATATAGTACTAATGATATTGTTATTAAATGTACATTGATCTGTGGGGATTAATCACTATATTACATTATATCTAGTGTAGATATGGTAATAACGACATTGGTACAAAATGTAGGCACATTGATCTGTTGGAATGTATCGCTATATGACATTATATCTAATGTAGTCATAGTAATAATGATATTGTTTATAAATGTACATTGATCTTAGGGAAGGTATCAGTATATTACATTATATCTAATGTAGATATGGTAATAATAATATCGTTATTAAATGTACATTGATCTGTGGGATGGAATCAGTATATTACATTATGTCTAGTGTAGATATGGTAATAACGACATTGGTACCAAGTGTAGGCACATTCATCTGTTGGAATGTATCATTATATGACATTATATGTAATGTAGTCATAGTAATAATGATATGGTTATTAAATGTACATTGATCTGTGGGTAGTAATCAGTACATTACATTATATCTCATGTAGATATCGTAATAATGACATTGGTACAAAATGTAGGCACATTGATCTGTTGGAATGTATCACTATATGACATTATATCTAATGTAGTCATCTGAATAATGATATTGTTTATAAATGTACATTGATCTGTGGGAAGGTATCAGTATATTACATTATATCGAATGTAGATATGGTAATAATAATATCGTTATTAAATGTACATTGATCTGTGGGATGGAATCAGTATATTACATTATGTCTAGTGTAGATATGGTAATAACGACATTGGAACCAAATGTAGGCACATTCATCTGTTGGAATGTATCATTATATGACATTATATCTAATGTAGTCATAGTAATAATGATATTGTTATTAAATGTACATTGATCTGTGGGAATGAATCAATATATTACATTATATAGAATGTAGATATAGTACCAATGATATTGTTATTAAACGTACATTGATCTGTGGGAAGGAATCCGTATATTACGTTATATCTATTGTAGATATGGTAATAATGATATTGTTATTAAATGTACATTGATCTGTGGGTAGTAATCAGTACATTACATTATATCTCATGTAGATATCGTAATAATGACATTGGTATTAAATGTAGGCACATTGATCTGTTGGAATGTATCTGTATATGACATTATTTATAATGTAGATATAGTAATAATGATATTGTTATTAAATGTACATTGGTCTGTGGGTAGTAATCAGTACATTACATTATATCTAATCTAGATATGGTAATAATGACATTGGTATTAAATGCACATTACATATCTAATGTAGATATAGTACTAATGGTAGTGTTATTAAATGTACATTGATCTGCGGGTATGAATCAATATATTACATTATATAGGATGTAGCTGTAGTACCAAGGATATTGTTAGAAAATGTACATTTATCTGTGGGAAGGAATCAGTATATTACATTATATCTAATGTAGATATGGTAATAATGATATTGTTTTTAAATGTACATTACATATCTAATGTAGATATAGTACCAATGATATTGTTATTAAATGTACATAGATCTGTGGGTAGCAATCAGTATATTACATTATATCTCATGTAGATATCGTAATAATGACATTGGCATTAAATGTAGGTACATTGATCTGTTGAAATGTATCTGTATATGACATTATTTATAATGTAGATATAGTAATAATGATATTGTTATTAAATGTACATTGATCTGTGGGTAGTGATCAGTACATTACATTATACCTAATGTAGATATAGTAATAATGATATTGTTATTAAATGTACATTACGTATCTAATGTAGATATAGTACTAATGATATTGTTACTAAATGTACATTGATCTGTGGGAATGAATGAGTATATTACATTATATTCAATGTAGATATAGTACCAATGATACTGTTATTAAATGTACATTGATCTGTGGGAAGGAGTCTGTATATTACATTATATCTAATGTAGATATGGTAATAATGATATTGTTTTTAAATATACATTACATATCTAATGTAGATACAGTACTAATGATAATGTTATTAAATGCACATTCATCTGTGGGAACGAATAAGTATATTACATTATATCTAATGTAGATATAGTAATAATGATATTGTTATTAAATGTACATTGATCTGTTGGAATGAATCAATATATTACATTATATCGAATGTAGATATAGTACTAATGATATTGTTATTAAATGTACATTACATATCTAATGTAGATATAGTACTAATGATTTTGTTACTAAATGAACATTGATCTGTGGGAATGAATCAGTATATTACATTATATCGTAGGTAGATATAGTGTTCACGATATTGTTATTAAATGTACATTGATCTGTGGGAATGAATCTGTACGTGACATTTTATCTAATGTAGATGTAGTAATAGAGATATTGATATTAAAGGAACAATGATCTGTGGGTGGGAATCAGTGTATTACATTATATCTAGTGTAGATATGGTAATTATGACATTGGTACTAAATGTAGGTACATTGGTCTGTTGGAATGTATCACTGTATGACATTATATCTAATGTGGATATAGTACTAATGATATTGTTATTAAATGTACATTGATCTGTGGGGATTAATCAGTATATTACATTATATCTAGTGTAGATATGGTAATAATGATATTGTTATTAAGTGCACATTACATATCCAATGTAGAAATAGTACTAATGATATTGTTATTAAATGCACATTCATCTGCGGGAACGAATAACTATATTACATTATATCGAATGTAGATATAGTACTAAGGATATTGTTATTAAATATACATTGATCTGTTGGAAGGAATCAGTATATTACATTATGTCCAACGGAAATATAGTAATAATGGCATTGTTTGTAAATGTATATTACATATCTACTGTAGATATAGTACTAATGATATTGTTATTAAATGTACATTGTTCTGTGGGAACGAATCAGTATATTACATTATTTCGAATGTAGATATAGTAATAATGATATTGTTATTAAATGTACATTGATCTGTGGGTAGTAATCAGTACATTACATTATATCTCATGTAGATATCGTAATAATGACATTGGTACAAAATGTAGGCACATTGATCTGTTGGAATGTATCACTATATGACATTATATCTAATGTAGTCATCTGAATAATGATATTGTTTATAAATGTACATTGATCTGTGGGAAGGTATCAGTATATTACATTATATCTAATGTAGATATGGTAATAATAATATCGTTATTAAATGTACATTGATCTGTGGGATGGAATCAGTATATTACATTATGTCTAGTGTAGATATGGTAATAACGACATTGGAACCAAATGTAGGCACATTCATCTGTTGGAATGTATCATTATATGACATTATATCTAATGTAGTCATAGTAATAATGATATTGTTATTAAATGTACATTGATCTGTGGGAATGAATCAATATATTACATTATATAGAATGTAGATATAGTACCAATGATATTGTTATTAAACGTACATTGATCTGTGGGAAGGAATCCGTATATTACGTTATATCTATTGTAGATATGGTAATAATGATATTGTTATTAAATGTACATTGATCTGTGGGTAGTAATCAGTACATTACATTATATCTCATGTAGATATCGTAATAATGACATTGGTATTAAATGTAGGCACATTGATCTGTTGGAATGTATCTGTATATGACATTATTTATAATGTAGATATAGTAATAATGATATTGTTATTAAATGTACATTGGTCTGTGGGTAGTAATCAGTACATTACATTATATCTAATCTAGATATGGTAATAATGACATTGGCATTAAATGCACATTACATATCTAATGTAGATATAGTACTAATGGTAGTGTTATTAAATGTACATTGATCTGCGGGTATGAATCAATATATTACATTATATAGGATGTAGCTGTAGTACCAAGGATATTGTTAGAAAATGTACATTTATCTGTGGGAAGGAATCAGTATATTACATTATATCTAATGTAGATATGGTAATAATGATATTGTTTTTAAATGTACATTACATATCTAATGTAGATATAGTACCAATGATATTGTTATTAAATGTACATAGATCTGTGGGTAGCAATCAGTATATTACATTATATCTCATGTAGATATCGTAATAATGACATTGGCATTAAATGTAGGTACATTGATCTGTTGAAATGTATCTGTATATGACATTATTTATAATGTAGATATAGTAATAATGATATTGTTATTAAATGTACATTGATCTGTGGGTAGTGATCAGTACATTACATTATACCTAATGTAGATATAGTAATAATGATATTGTTATTAAATGTACATTACGTATCTAATGTAGATATAGTACTAATGATATTGTTACTAAATGTACATTGATCTGTGGGAATGAATGAGTATATTACATTATATTCAATGTAGATATAGTACCAATGATACTGTTATTAAATGTACATTGATCTGTGGGAAGGAGTCTGTATATTACATTATATCTAATGTAGATATGGTAATAATGATATTGTTTTTAAATATACATTACATATCTAATGTAGATACAGTACTAATGATAATGTTATTAAATGCACATTCATCTGTGGGAACCAATAAGTATATTACATTATATCTAATGTAGATATAGTAATAATGATATTGTTATTAAATGTACATTGATCTGTTGGAATGAATCAATATATTACATTATATCGAATGTAGATATAGTACTAATGATATTGTTATTAAATGTACATTACATATCTAATGTAGATATAGTACTAATGATTTTGTTACTAAATGAACATTGATCTGTGGGAATGAATCAGTATATTACATTATATCGTAGGTAGATATAGTGTTCACGATATTGTTATTAAATGTACATTGATCTGTGGGAATGAATCTGTACGTGACATTTTATCTAATGTAGATGTAGTAATAGAGATATTGATATTAAAGGAACATTGATCTGTGGGTGGGAATCAGTGTATTACATTATATCTAGTGTAGATATGGTAATTATGACATTGGTACTAAATGTAGGTACATTGGTCTGTTGGAATGTATCACTATATGACATTATATCTAATGTAGATATAGTACTAATGATATTGTTATTAAATGTACATTGATCTGTGGGGATTAATCAGTATATTACATTATATCTAGTGTAGATATGGTAATAATGATATTGTTATTAAGTGCACATTACATATCCAATGTAGATATAGTACTAATGATATTGTTATTAAATGCACATTCATCTGTGGGAACGAATAACTATATTACATTATATCGAATGTAGATATAGTACTAAGGATATTGTTATTAAATATACATTGATCTGTTGGAAGGAATCAGTATATTACATTATGTCCAACGGAAATATAGTAATAATGGCATTGTTTGTAAATGTATATTACATATCTACTGTAGATATAGTACTAATGATATTGTTATTAAATGTACATTGTTCTGTGGGAACGAATCAGTATATTACATTATTTCGAATGTAGATATAGTAATAATGATATTGTTATTAAATGTACATTGATCTGTGGGAGGGAATCAGTATATTACATTATATCGAATGTAGATATAGTGCTAATGATATTGTTATTAAATGTACATTACATATATAATGTAGATATAGTGCTAATGATATTGTTATTAAATGTACATTACACATATAATGTAGATATGGTACTAATGATATTGTTATTAAATGTACATTACATATATAATGTAGATATAGTACTAATGATATTGTTATTAAATGTACATTGATCTGTGGGGATTAATCACTATATTACATTATATCTAGTGTAGATATGGTAATAACGACATTGGTACAAAATGTAGGCACATTGATCTGTTGGAATGTATCGCTATATGACATTATATCTAATGTAGTCATAGTAATAATGATATTGTTTATAAATGTACATTGATCTTAGGGAAGGTATCAGTATATTACATTATATCTAATGTAGATATGGTAATAATAATATCGTTATTAAATGTACATTGATCTGTGGGATGGAATCAGTATATTACATTATGTCTAGTGTAGATATGGTAATAACGACATTGGTACCAAGTGTAGGCACATTCATCTGTTGGAATGTATCATTATATGACATTATATGTAATGTAGTCATAGTAATAATGATATGGTTATTAAATGTACATTGATCTGTGGGTAGTAATCAGTACATTACATTATATCTCATGTAGATATCGTAATAATGACATTGGTACAAAATGTAGGCACATTGATCTGTTGGAATGTATCACTATATGACATTATATCTAATGTAGTCATCTGAATAATGATATTGTTTATAAATGTACATTGATCTGTGGGAAGGTATCAGTATATTACAGTATATCTAATGTAGATATGGTAATAATAATATCGTTATTAAATGTACATTGATCTGTGGGATGGAATCAGTATATTACATTATGTCTAGTGTAGATATGGTAATAACGACATTGGTACCAAATGTAGGCACATTCATCTGTTGGAATGTATCATTATATGACATTATATCTAATGTAGTCATAGTAATAATGATATTGTTATTAAATGTACATTGATCTGTGGGAACGAATCAATATATTACATTATATAGAATGTAGATATAGTACCAATGATATTGTTATTAAACGTACATTGATCTGTGGGAAGGAATCCGTATATTACGTTATATCTATTGTAGATATGGTACTAATGATATTGTTATTAAATGTTCATTGATCTGTGGGTAGTAATCAGTACATTACATTATATCTCATGTAGATATCGTAATAATGACATTGGTATTAAATGTAGGCACATTGATCTGTTGGAATGTATCTGTATATGACATTATTTATAATGTAGATATAGTAATAATGATATTGTTATTAAATGTACATTGGTCTGTGGGTAGTAATCAGTACATTACATTATATCTAATCTAGATATGGTAATAATGACATTGGTATTAAATGCACATTACATATCTAATGTAGATATAGTACTAATGGTAGTGTTATTAAATGTACATTGATCTGCGGGAATGAATCAATATATTACATTATATAGGATGTAGCTGTAGTACCAAGGATATTGTTAGAAAATGTACATTTATCTGTGGGAAGGAATCAGTATATTACATTATATCTAATGTAGATATGGTAATAATGATATTGTTTTTAAATGTACATTACATATCTAATGTAGATATAGTACCAATGATATTGTTATTAAATGTACATAGATCTGTGGGTAGCAATCAGTATATTACATTATATCTCATGTAGATATCGTAATAATGACATTGGCATTAAATGTAGGTACATTGATCTGTTGAAATGTATCTGTATATGACATTATTTATAATGTAGATATAGTAATAATGATATTGTTATTAAATGTACATTGATCTGTGGGTAGTGATCAGTACATTACATTATACCTAATGTAGATATAGTAATAATGATATTGTTATTAAATGTACATTACGTATCTAATGTAGATATAGTACTAATGATATTGTTATTAAATGTACATTGATCTGTGGGAATGAATGAGTATATTACATTATATTCAATGTAGATATAGTACCAATGATACTGTTATTAAATGTACATTGATCTGTGGGAAGGAGTCTGTATATTACATTATATCTAATGTAGATATGGTAATAATGATATTGTTTTTAAATATACATTACATATCTAATGTAGATACAGTACTAATGATAATGTTATTAAATGCACATTCATCTGTGGGAACGAATAAGTATATTACATTATATCTAATGTAGATATAGTAATAATGATATTGTTATTAAATGTACATTGATCTGTTGGAATGAATCAATATATTACATTATATCGAATGTAGATATAGTACTAATGATATTGTTATTAAATGTACATTACATATCTAATGTAGATATAGTACTAATGATTTTGTTACTAAATGAACATTGATCTGTGGGAATGAATCAGTATATTACATTATATCGTAGGTAGATATAGTGTTCACGATATTGTTATTAAATGTACATTGATCTGTGGGAATGAATCTGTACGTGACATTTTATCTAATGTAGATGTAGTAATAGAGATATTGATATTAAAGGAACATTGATCTGTGGGTGGGAATCAGTGTATTACATTATATCTAATGTAGATATGGTGATAATGATATTGTTATTAAATGTACATTACATATCTAATGTAGATGTAGTACCAATGATATTGTTATTAAATGTACATTGATCTGTGGGAATGAATCAATATATTACATTGTATAGAATGTAGCTATAGTACCAATGATATTGTTATTAAATGTCCATTGATCTGTGGGAAGGAAGCAGTATTATACGTTATATCTAATGTAGACATGGTATTAGTGATATTGTTATTAAATGTACATTACATATCTAATGTAAATATACTACTAATGATATTGTTATTAAATGTACATTGATCTGTGGGAATGAATCAGTATATTACATTATATCGAATGTAGATATAGTACCAATGATATGGTTATTAAATGTACATTGATCGGTGGGAATGAATCAGTATATCGCATTATATAGAATGTACACGTAGTACCAATGATATTGTTATTAAATGTACATTGATCTGTTGTAATGAATTAATATATTACATTATATCGAATGTAGATATAGTACTAATGATATTGTTATTAAATGTACATTACATATCTAATGTAGATATAGTACTAATGATTTTGTTACTAAATGAACATTGATCTGTGGGAATGAATCAGTATATTACATTATATCGAATGTAGATATAGGACTAATGATATTCTTATTAAATGTAAATTGATTTGTGGGAATGAATCAGTATATTACATTATATCGATTGTAGATATAGTACTAATGATATTGTTATTAAATGTACATTACATATCTCATGTAGATATAGTACTAATGATATTGTTATTAAATGTACATTGATCTGTGGGAATGAATCTGTATGTGACATTTTATCTAATGTAGATGTAGTAATAGAGATATTGATATTAAAGGAACATTGATCTGTGGGTGGGAATCAGTGTATTACATTATATCTAATGTAGATATGGTAATAATGATATTGTTATTAAATGTACATTACATATCTAATGTAGATGTAGTACCAATGATATTGTTATTAAATGTACATTGGTCTGTGGGAATGAATCAATATATTACATTGTATAGAATGTAGCTATAGTACCAATGATATTGTTATTAAATGTCCATTGATCTGTGGGAAGGAATCAGTATTATACGTTATATCTAATGTAGACATGGTATTAGTGATATTGTTATTAAATGTACATTACATATCTAATGTAAATATAGTACTAATGATATTGTTATTAAATGTACATTGATCTGTGGGAATGAATCAGTATATTACATTATATCGAATGTAGACATAGTACCAATGATATGGTTATTAAATGTACATTGATCGGTGGGAATGAATCAGTATATCGCATTATATAGAATGTACACATAGTACCAATGATATTTTTATTAAATGTACATTGATCTGTGGGAAGGAATCAGTATATTACATTATATCTAATGTAGATGTGATAATAATGATATTGCTATTAAATGTACATTGATCTGTGGGAACGAGTAAGTATATTACATTATATCGAATGTAGATATAGTACTAATGATATTGTTATTAAATGTACATTGATCTGTGGGAATGAATCAGTATATTACATTGTATCTAATGAAGATATGGTAATAATGATATTGTACTTACATGTACATTGATCTGTGGGTAGAGATCAGTATATTACATTATACCGAATGTAGATATAGTACCAATGATATTGTTATTAAATGTATATTGATTTGTGGGAATGTATCAGTATATTACATTACATCGAATGTAGATATAGATCCAATGATATTGTTATTAAATGTACATTGATCTGTGGTAATGGATCTGTGTATTACATTATATCTAATGTAGATATGGTAATAATGAAATTGTTTTTAAATGTACATTACATATATAATGTAGATACAGTACTAATGATGTTGTTATTAAATGTACATTTTTTGCTAATTTTCATTTATCCCGACCTTGCGTTCCTCATCGGGTACGCTGCATCTGGAACTTTCCACGTGAGGGGCGCAAGGAAGGGCCTTGCTAATTTATTTCTTCTCATCGTTACCTGTTCGTGCTTCTCCGATCTTGTGCTCTTCTAATAAAACAAAGATCTCTTTCGATACCGGAAATATCATTGTAAAGGCCACTTTAATTAAGCAAACACGAATGAACTAAGTCGTAATAGATTTCGAATATTCCAGAACTTTAGAATTGCGACGCATGAAACCTGTTGTAGCGTTAGAGGGGTAGAAAGAAATGGACAACCTTGGACGAAGGTAGAAGGAAAAGCCAGGAAGGGCTGAGGGAACTAGGAAGAGCGGCCAATTAGCCCAATACGCGCGGGATTTCCCCTCCGTCACGTACCCCGATTTGCCAAATGATGTCCCCACTTTGGGCCCTTGATCGCGGGTCGAACCCTCAGACACGATCGCTTGACGGAGGCAAATCACTCTTCGTCGATAAGTCGCAAGGTGCGTGACGGGGAGCCCGTGTTCGCGTAGAGATAGAGTTGTTAATCAAAACCCGCGTAATTAGAATGCTCGGCAAGTCCTCTTCAAGGCAGAGTGTCGAGAGAGTTTCGGTTCGGGGTTTTGTGACAAGGACTCAAACGGATACGTTAAATTCTTTTCATACTCTTCAAATTCTATCTTTTCTCTTTCATTTTATATCGTCTCGTGTATTAATTATTTTTCTTTCTTTTTCTGCGCCGCGTTGATTTAAAAATACTTTGTGTTCGTTTGTAATAGTTTGAATTCGTCTCGTAACACCGTAATAAAGGCCGATCGCGAACGCGTGGTGCAGTGGCAGTTTCCTCATCTTTTCTTTGATTTCCAGATTTCTCAACGACACCAGCAAAAGAAAGCGTCTATCACTCACTATTATTAGATATTATTTCATCTTGTTTCCTGGTAAGTTGTCCATTTCATTTTATCTAATACGACGAATCTGGACGTAGCGAGGCAAAACGGGCGATCTACGAAACCGCGTATTCTGGAAAGTTTCCCTCTAGATCGTTCCGTTCACAATAGAGACATAAGGTATCGAATATTTAAAATATTTAGAAAACTCCGATTTCACACAAAAGAAGGCGGCCCCACGAAACCGTGATTCTGGTAGTTTACCCTCTGGGACCGTTCTTTCCTTTTGTTCGCGTTTAATTCTTTATACGACATCGTCGCTCGAATCGTCGAATCGTTTAATCAAACATTAACTATTCCATAATCAATAGTCTCACTTTCATACAACCTAAACCTTTCTTAACAATGCATTTATTTTCCCTTGTATTTCAAACAGCTCGCATTTTCTGTTAACCAACCATTTTATTGTCACGTTTACCTTTTTTTGAGATTATATTTTTGTTACGCCTAAACTGTTTTAATTCATTTACGTTTCAAGCCACTTCTTTTCCTGCATTTTCACGCCTACCATCTCCGTACAAATTCACACGACGGGCCCGTATGGGACTAGAGCATTGACGAACCCAAATAAATTCTTAATTAACTATTAATTAATCTATCAACTCTTTTATTGTTCTAATCGCGAAAGATCTAACATCGTCTCAAGCGATTAGGACTGGTGGCAGCCGCTAATACCGTTCTCAACCGCGTATCAGCCAACAATTTAATTAACCTCACGTAAAATCAAAAATTTTTCTTATTTTGTACGTCGCGCGCCGTCTCTCTCTCTCTCTCGCTCGCGACGTAACAGTACATTGATCTGTGGGAACGAATAAGTATATTACAATATATCGAATGTAGATATAGTACTAATGATATTGTTATTAAATGTACATTGATCTGTGGGAATGGATCTGTATATTACATTATATCTAATGTAGATATGGTAATAATGATATTGTTTTTAAATGTGCACTACAAATCTAATGTAGATATCGTACTAACGATATTGTTATTAAATGTACATTGATCTGTGGGAATGAATCAGTATATTACATTATATCTAATGTAGATATGGCAATAATGATATTGTTATTAAATGTACATTGATCTGCGGGTAGTCATCAGTACATTACATTATATCTCATGTAGATATCGTAATAATGATATTGGTATTAAATGTACATTACATATCTGCAGATCTAGCTCAAGGAAAGGGGCCTCACGGGCATATTCGGAGATATTTCTTCCTATTGTTGTTCTTCTTCTGCACAGCTAAGCTGGAAGTGGCATTTGCAGCTCGGAATAGTGCAGAGTTATCTCAAAGAACAGGGCCACGGTGTTTCTGTATCTTTATTATGTTGGTGCGGCTTCGGAACTTTTAAATATCTCGATATATCTCGAAAACTACGCTTCTGATCAAAAAATATCATAGAACATAAATTGTAGAAAACATAATTCTCTACAAAAAAGGTCTCTTAACATTTTGCCATAGCTCGCTTCGTTTCCGAGATATTTGCAGATACATCTCAAGGGAAGGGGCCTGACGGACATATTTCGAGATATTTCTTCTTCTTGTTGTTCTTCTTCTGCACAGCTAAGCTGGAAGTGGCATTGGCAGCTCGCAATAGTGCAGAGTTATCTCAAAGAACAGGGCCACGGTGTTTCTGTATCTTTATTATGTTGGTGCGGCTTCGGAACTTTTAAATATCTCGATATATCTCGAAAACTACGCATCTGATCAAAAAATATCATAGAAGATAAATAGTAGGAAACTTAATTTGCTACGAAAAAGGTCTCTTAACATTTTGCCATAGCTCGCATCGTTTCCGAGATATTTGCAGATTTACATCAAGGGAAGGGGCCTGACGGACATATTTCGAGATATTTCTTCTTCTTGTTGTTCTTCTTCTGCACAGCTAAGCTAAAGGTGGCATTTACAGCTCGCAATAGTGCAGAGTTATCTCAAAGAAAGGGGCCACGGTGTTTCTGTATCTCTATTATGTTGGTGCGGCTTCGGAACTTTTAAATATCTCGATATATCTCGAAAACTACGCTTCTGATCAAAAAATATCATAGAACATAAATTGTAGGAAACATAATTCTCTACAAAAAACGTCTCTTAACATTTTGCTATAACTCGCTTCGTTTCCGAGATATTTGCAGATTCAGCTCAAAGGAACGGGCCTGACGGACATATTTCGAGATATTTCTTCCTCTTGTTGTTCTTCTTCTGCACAGCTAAACTGGAAGTGGCATTTCCAGCTCGCAATAGTGCAGAGTAATCTCAAAGAAAGGGGCCACGGTGTTTCTGTATCTCTATTATGTTGGTGCGGCTTCGGAACTTTTAAATATCTCGATATATCTCGATAACTACGCTTCTGATCAAAAAATATCATAGAACATAAATTGTAGGAAACATAATTCTCTACAAAAAAGGTCTCTCAACATTTTGCCATAGCTCGCTTCGTTTGCGAGATATTTGCAGATTTATCTCAAGGGAAGGGGCCTGACGGACATATTTCGAGATATTTCTTCTTCTTGTTGTTCTTCTTCTGCACAGCTAAGCTGGAAGTGGCATTCGCAGCTCGCTATAGTGCAGAGTTATCTCAAAGAAAGGGGCCACGGTGTTTCTGTATCTCTATTATGTTGGTGCGGCTTCGGAACTTTTAAATATCTTGATATATCTCGAGAACTACGCATCTGATCAAAAAATATCATAGAACATAAAAAGTAGGAAACTTAATTCTCTACAAAAAAGGTCTCTTAACATTTTGCCATAGCTCGCTTCGTTTCCGAGATATTTGCACATTTATCTCAAGGGAAGGGGCCTAACGGACATATTTCGAGATATTTCTTCTTCTTGTTGTTCTTCTTCTGCATAGCTAAGGTGGAAGTGGCATTTGCGGCTCGCACTAGTGCAGAGTTATCTCAAAGAAAGGGGCCACGGTGTTTCTGTATCTCTATTATGTTGGTGCGGCTTCGGAACTTTTAAATATCTCGATATATCTCGAAAACTACGCTTCTGATCAAAAAATATCATAGAACATAAATTGTAGGAAACATAATTCTCTACAAAAAAGGTCTCTTAACATTTTGCCATAGCTCGCGTCGTTTCCGAGATATTTGCAGATTTATCTCAAGGGAAGGGACCTGACGGACATATTTCGAGATATTTCTTCTTCTTGTTGTTCTTCTTCTGCGCAGCTAAACTGGAAGTGGCATTTCCAGCTCGCAATAGTGCAGAGTTATCTCAAAGAAAGGGGCCACGGTGTTTCTGTATCTCTATTATGTTGGTGCGGCTTCGGAACTTTTAAATATCTTGATATATCTCGGGAACTACGCATCTGATCAAAAAATATCATAGAACATAAAAAGTAGGAAACTTAATTCTCTACAAAAAAGGTCTCTTAACATTTTGCCATAGCTCGCTTCGTTTCCGAGATATTTGCAGATATATCTCAAGGGAAGGGGCCTGACGGACATATTTCGAGATATTTCTTCTTCTTGTTGTTCTTCTTCTGCACAGCTAAGCTGGAAGTGGCATTTGCAGCTCGCAATAGTGCAGAGTTATCTCAAAGAAAGGGGCCACGGTGTTTCTGTACCTCTATTATGTTGGTGCAGCTTCGAAGCTTTTAAATATCTTGACATATCTCGAGAACTACGCATCTGATCAAAAAATATCATAGAACATAAATTGTAGGAAACATAATTCTCTACAAAAAAGGTCTGTTAACGTTTTGCCATAGCTCGCTTCGTTTCCGAGATATTTGCAGATTTATCTCAAGGGAAGGGTCCTGACGGACATATTTCGAGATATTTCTTCTTCTTGTTGTTCTTGTTCTGCACAGCTAAACTGGAAGTGGCATTTCCAGCTCGCAATAGTGCAGAGTTATCTCAAAGAAAGGGGCCACGGTGTTTCTGTATCTCTATTATGTTGGTGCGGCTTCGGAACTTTTAAATATCTTGATATACCTCGAGAACTACGCTTCTGATCAAAAAATATCATAGAACATAAATTGTAGGAACCATAATGCTCTACAAAAGAGGTCTCTTAACATTTTGCCATAGCTCGCTTCGTTTCCGAGATATTTGCAGATTTATCTCAAGGGAAGGGGCCTGACGGACATATTTCGAGATATTTCTTCTTCTTGTTGTTCTTCTTCTGCACAGCTAAGCTGGAAGTGGCATTTGCAGCTCGCAATAGTGCAGAGTTATCTCAAAGAAAGGGGCCACGGTGTTTCTGTACCTCTATTATGTTGGTGCGGCTTCGGAACTTTTAAATATCTCGATATATCTCGAGAACTACGCATCTGATCAAAAAATATCATAGAACATAAAAAGTAGGAAACTTAATTCTCTACAAATAAGGTCTCTCAACATTTTGCCATAGCTCGCTTCGTTTCAGAGATATTTGCAGATTTATCTCAAGGGAAGGGGCCTGACGGACATATTCCGAGATATTTCTTCTTCTTGTTGTTCCTCTTCTGCACAGCTAAGCTGGAACTGGCATTTGCAGGTCGCAATAGTGCAGAGTTATCTCAAAGAAAGGGGCCACGGTGTTTCTGTATCTCTATTATGTTGGTGCGGCTTCGGAACTTTTAAATATCTCGATATATCTCGAAAACTACGCTTCTGATCAAAAAATATCAGAGAACCTAAATTGTAGGAAACATAATTCTCTACAAAAAAGGTCTCTTAACATTTTGCCATAGCTCGCTTCGTTTCCGAGATATTTGCAAATTTATCTCAAGGGAAGGGGCCTGACGGACATATTTCGAGATATTTCTTCTTCTTGTTGTTCTTCTTCTGCACAGCTAAACTGGAAGTGGCATTTCCAGCTCGCAATAGTGCAGAGTTATCTCAAAGAAAGGGGCCACGGTGTTTCTGTATCTCTATTATGTTGGTGCGGCTTCGGAACTTTTAAATATCTGGATATATCTCGAGAACTACGCATCTGATCAAAAAATATCATAGAACGTAAAAAGTAGGAAACTTAATTCTCTACAAAAAAGGTCTCTTAACATTTTGCCATAGCTCGCTTCGTTTCCGAGATATTTGCAGATTTATCTCAAGGGAAGGGGCCTGACGGACATATTTCGAAATATTTCTTCTTCTTGTTGTTCTTCTTCTGCACAGCTAAGCTGGAAGTGGCATTTGCAGCTCGCAATAGTGCAGAGTTATCTCAAAGAAAGGGGCCACGGTGTTTCTGTACCTCTATTATGTTGGTGCAGCTTCGAAGCTATTAAATATCTTGACATTTCTCGAGAACTACGCATCTGATCAAAAAATATCATAGAACATAAATTGTAGGAAACATAATTCTCTACAAAAAAGGTCTGTTAACGTTTTGCCATAGCTCGCTTCGTTTCCGAGATATTTGCAGATTTATCTCAAGGGAAGGGTCCTGACGGACATATTTCGAGATATTTCTTCTTCTTGTTGTTCTTGTTCTGCACAGCTAAACTGAAAGTGGCATTTACAGCTCGCAATAGTGCAAAGTTATCTCAAAGAAAGGGGCCACGGTGTTTCTGTATCTCTATTATGTTGGTGCGGCTTCGGAACTTTTAAATATCTCGATATATCTCGAAAACTACGCTTCTGATCAAAAAATATCATAGAACATAAATTGTAGGAAACTTAATTCTCTACAAAAAAGGTCTCTTAACATTTTGCAATAGCTCTCTTCGTTTCCGAGATATTTGCAGATTTATCTCAAGGGAAGGGGCCTGACGGACATACTCCGAGATATTTCTTCTTCTTGTTGTTCTTCTTCTGCACAGCTAAGCTGGAAGTGGCATTTGTAGGTCGCAATAGTGCAGAGTTATCTCAAAGAAAGGGGCCACGGTGTTTCTGTATCTCTATTATGTTGGTGCGCCTTCGGAACTTTTAAATATCTCGATATATCTCGAAAACTACGCTTCTGATCAAAAACTATCATAGAACGTAAATTGTAGGAAACATTATTCTCTACAAAAAAGGTCTCTTAACATTTTGCCATAGCTCGCTTTGTTTCCGAGATATTTGCAGATTTATCTCAAGGGAAGGGGCCTGACGGACATATTTCGAGATATTTCTTCTTCATGTTGTTCTTCTTCTGCACAGCTAAGCTGGAAGTGGCATTTGCAGCGCGCAATAGTGCAGAGTTATCTCAAAGAAAGGGGCCACGGTGTTTCTGTATCTCTGTTATGTTGGTGCGGCTTCGGAACTTTTAAATATCTTGATATATCTCGAGAACTACGCATCTGATCAAAAAATATCATAGAACATCAAAAGTAGGAAACTTAATTCTTTACAAAAAAGGTCTCTTAACATTTTGCCATAGCTCGCTTCGTTTCCGAGATATTTGCAGATTTATCTCAAGGGAACGGGGCCTGACGGACATATTTCGAGAGGTTTCTTCTTCTTGTTGTTCTTCTTCTGCACAGCTAACCTGGAAGTGGCATTTGCGGCTCGCACTAGTGCAGCGTTATCTCAAAGAAAGGGGCCACGGTGTTTCTGTATCTCTATTATGTTGGTGCGGCTTCGGAACTTTTAAATATCTCGATATATCTCGAAAACTACGCTTCTGATCAAAAAATATCATAGAACATAAATTGTAGGAAACATAATTCTCTACAAAAAAGGTCTCTTGACATTTTGCCATAGCTCGCTTCGTTTCCGAGATATTTGCAGATATATCTCAAGGGAAGGGGCCTGACGGACATATTTAGAGATATTTCTTCTTCTTGTTGTTCTTCTTCTGCACAGCTAAGCTGAAAGTGGCATTTACAGCTCGCAATAGTGCAAAGTTATCTCAAAGAAAGGGGCCACGGTGTTTCTGTATCTCTATTATGTTGGTGCGGCTTCGGAACTTTTAAATATCTTGATATATCTCGAGAACTACGCATCTGATCAAAAAATATCATAGAACATAAATTGTAGGAAACTTAATTCTCTACAAAAAAGGTCTCTTAACATTTTGCCATAGCTCGCTTCGTTTCCGAGATATTTGCAGATATATCCCAAGGGAAGGGGCCTGACGGACATATTTCGAGATATTTCTTCTTCTTGTTGTTCTTCTTCTGCACAGCTAAGCTGGAAGTGGCATTTGTAGGTCGCAATAGTGCAGAGTTATCTCAAAGAAAGGGGCCACGGTGTTTCTGTATCTCTGTTATGTTGGTGCGCTTTCGGAACTTTTAAATATCTCGATATATCTCGAAAACTACGCTTCTGATCAAAAAATATCATAGAACGTAAATTGTAGGAAACATTATTCTCTACAAAAAAGGTCTCTTAACATTTTGCCATAGCTCGCTTCCTTTCCGAGATATTTGCAGATTTATCTCAAGGGAAGGGGCCTGACGGACATATTTCGAGATATTTCTTCTTCTTGTTGTTCTTCTTCTGCACAGCTAAGCTGGAAGTGGCATTTGTAGGTCGCAATAGTGCAGAGTTATCTCAAAGAAAGGGGCCACGGTGTTTCTGTATCTCTATTATGTTGGTGCGCCTTCGGAACTTTTAAATATCTCGATATATCTCGAAAACTACGCTTCTGATCAAAAACTATCATAGAACGTAAATTGTAGGAAACATTATTCTCTACAAAAAAGGTCTCTTAACATTTTGCCATAGCTCGCTTTGTTTCCGAGATATTTGCAGATTTATCTCAAGGGAAGGGGCCTGACGGACATATTTCGAGATATTTCTTCTTCATGTTGTTCTTCTTCTGCACAGCTAAGCTGGAAGTGGCATTTGCAGCGCGCAATAGTGCAGAGTTATCTCAAAGAAAGGGGCCACGGTGTTTCTGTATCTCTGTTATGTTGGTGCGGCTTCGGAACTTTTAAATATCTTGATATATCTCGAGAACTACGCATCTGATCAAAAAATATCATAGAACATCAAAAGTAGGAAACTTAATTCTTTACAAAAAAGGTCTCTTAACATTTTGCCATAGCTCGCTTCGTTTCCGAGATATTTGCAGATTTATCTCAAGGGAACGGGGCCTGACGGACATATTTCGAGAGGTTTCTTCTTCTTGTTGTTCTTCTTCTGCACAGCTAACCTGGAAGTGGCATTTGCGGCTCGCACTAGTGCAGCGTTATCTCAAAGAAAGGGGCCACGGTGTTTCTGTATCTCTATTATGTTGGTGCGGCTTCGGAACTTTTAAATATCTCGATATATCTCGAAAACTACGCTTCTGATCAAAAAATATCATAGAACATAAATTGTAGGAAACATAATTCTCTACAAAAAAGGTCTCTTAACATTTTGCCATAGCTCGCTTCGTTTCCGAGATATTTGCAGATATATCTCAAGGGAAGGGGCCTGACGGACATATTTAGAGATATTTCTTCTTCTTGTTGTTCTTCTTCTGCACAGCTAAGCTGAAAGTGGCATTTACAGCTCGCAATAGTGCAAAGTTATCTCAAAGAAAGGGGCCACGGTGTTTCTGTATCTCTATTATGTTGGTGCGGCTTCG
Source organism: Osmia lignaria lignaria (assembly GCF_051020975.1). Classification (NCBI taxonomy): domain Eukaryota; kingdom Metazoa; phylum Arthropoda; class Insecta; order Hymenoptera; family Megachilidae; genus Osmia; species Osmia lignaria. The sequence goes on from NW_027478161.1 coordinate 4,991,280, forward strand.
GAACTTTTAAATATCTTGATATATCTCGAGAACTACGCATCTGATCAAAAAATATCATAGAACATAAATTGTAGGAAACTTAATTCTCTACAAAAAAGGTCTCTTAACATTTTGCCATAGCTCGCTTCGTTTCCGAGATATTTGCAGATATATCCCAAGGGAAGGGGCCTGACGGACATATTTCGAGATATTTCTTCTTCTTGTTGTTCTTCTTCTGCACAGCTAAGCTGGAAGTGGCATTTGTAGGTCGCAATAGTGCAGAGTTATCTCAAAGAAAGGGGCCACGGTGTTTCTGTATCTCTGTTATGTTGGTGCGCTTTCGGAACTTTTAAATATCTCGATATATCTCGAAAACTACGCTTCTGATCAAAAAATATCATAGAACGTAAATTGTAGGAAACATTATTCTCTACAAAAAAGGTCTCTTAACATTTTGCCATAGCTCGCTTCCTTTCCGAGATATTTGCAGATTTATCTCAAGGGAAGGGGCCTGACGGACATATTTCGAGATATTTCTTCTTCATGTTGTTCTTCTTCTGCACAGCTAAGCTGGAAGTGGCATTTGCAGCGCGCAATAGTGCAGAGTTATCTCAAAGAAAGGGGCCACGGTGTTTCTGTATCTCTGTTATGTTGGTGCGGCTTCGGAACTTTTAAATATCTTGATATATCTCGAGAACTACGCATCTTATCAAAAAATATCATACTATATAAAAAGTAGGAAACTTAATTCTCTACAAGAAAGGTCTCTTAACATTTTGCCATAGCTCGCTTCGTTTCCGAGATATTTGCAGATTTATCTCAAGGGAAGGGGCCTGACGGACATATTTCGAGATATTTCTTCTTCTTGTTGTTCTTCTTCTGCACAGCTAAGCTGGAAGTGGCATTTGCGGCTCGCACTAGTGCAGAGTTATCTCAAAGAAAGGGGCCACGGTGTTTCTGTATCTCTATTATGTTGGTGCGGCTTCGGAACTTTTAAATATCTTGATATATCTCGAGAACTACGCATCTGATCAAAAAATATCATAGAACATAAAAAGTAGGAAACTTAATTCTCTTCAAAAAAGGTCTCTTAACATTTTGCCATAGCTCGCTTCGTTTCCGAGATATTTGCAGATTTATCTCAAGGGAAGGGGCCTGACGGACATATTTCGAGATATTTCTTCTTCTTGTTGTTCTTCTTCTGCACAGCTAAGCTGGAAGTGGCATTTGCGGCTCGCACTAGTGCAGCGTTATCTCAAAGAAAGGGGCCACGGTGTTTCTGTATCTCTATTATGATGGTGCGGCTTCGGAACTTTTAAATATCTTGATATATCTCGAGAACTACGCATCTGATCAAAAAATATCATAGAACATAAAAAGTAGGAAACTTAATTCTCTACAAAAAAGGTCTCTTAACATTTTGCCATAGCTCGCTTCGTTTCCGAGATATTTGCAGATATATCTCAAGGGAAGGGTCCTGATGGACATATTTCGAGATATTTCTTCTTCTTGTTGTTCTTCTTCTGCACAGCTAAACTGGAAGTGGCATTTCCAGCTCGCAATCGTGCAGAGTTATCTCAAAGAGAGGGGCCACGGTGTTTCTGTATCTCTATTATGTTGGTGCGGCTTCGGAACTTTTAAATATCTTGATATATCTCGAGAACTACGCATCTGATCAAAAAATATCATACAACATAAAAAGTAGGAAACTTAATTCTCTACAAAAAAGGTCTCTTAACGTTTTGCAATAGCTCGCTTCGTTTCCGAGATATTTGCAGATTTATCTCAAGGAAAGGGTCCTGACGGACATATTTCGAGATATTTCTTCTTCTTGTTGTTCTTCTTCTGCACAGCTAAACTGGAAGTGGCATTTCCAGCTCGCAATAGTGCAGAGTTATCCCAAAGAAAGGGGCCACGGTGTTTCTGTATCTCTATTATGTTGGTGCGGCTTCGGCACTTTTAAATATCTCGATATATCTCGAAAACTACGCTTCTGATCAAAAAATATCATAGAACATAAATTGTAGGAAACATAATTCTCTACGAAAAAGGTCTCTTAACATTTTGCCATAGCTCGCTTCGTTTCCGAGATATTTGCAGATTTATCTCAAGGGAAGGGTCCTGATGGACATATTTCGAGATATTTCTTCTTCTTGTTGTTCTTCTTCTGCACAGCTAAACTGGAAGTGGCATTTCCAACTCGCAATAGTGCAGAGTTATCCCAAAGAAAGGGGCCACGATGTTTCTGTATCTCTATTATGTTGGTGCGGCTTCGGAACTTTTAAATATCTCGATATATCTCGAAAACTACGCATCTGATCAAAAAATATCATAGAACATAAAAAGTAGGAAACATAATTCTCTACAAAAAAGGTCTCTTAACATTTTCCCATAGCTGGCATCGTTTCCGAGATATTTGCAGATTTAGCTCAAGGGAAGGTGCCTGACGACATATTCCGAGATATTTCGTCTTCTTGTTGTTCCTCTTCTGCACAGCTAAACTGGAAGTGGCATTTGCAGGTCGCAATAGTGCAGAGTTATCTCAAAGAAAGGGGCCACGGTGTTTCTGTATCTCTATTATGTTGGTGCGGCTTCGGAACTTTTAAATATCTCGATATATCTCGAAAACTACGCTTCTGATCAAAAAATATCAGAGAACGTAAATTGTAGGAAACATAATTCTCTACAAAAAGTTCTCTTAACATTTTGCCATAGCTCGCTTCGTTTCCGAGATATTTGCAGATTTATCTCAAGGGAAGGGGCCTGACGGACATATTTCGAGATATTTCTTCTTCTTGTTGTTCTTCTTCTGCACAGCTAAGCTGGAAGTGGCATTTGCAGCTCGCAATAGTGCAGAGTTATCTCAAAGAAAGGGGCCACGGTGTTTCTGTATCTCTATTATGTTGGTGCGGCTTCGGAACTTTTAAATATCTTGTTATATCTCGAGAACTACGCATCTGATCAAAAAATATCGTAGAACATAAAAAGTAGGAAACTTAATTCTCTACAAATAAGGTCTCTCAACATTTTGCCATAGCTCGCTTGGTTTCCGAGATATTTGCAGATTTATCTCAAGGGAAGGGGCCTGACGGACATATTTCGAGATATTTCTTCTTCTGCACAGCTAAGCTGGAAGTGGCATTTGCAGCGCGCAATAGTGCAGAGTTACCTCAAAGAAAGGGGCCACGGTGTTTCTGTATCTCTGTTATGTTGGTGCGGCTTCGGAACTTTTAAATATCTTGATATATCTCGAGAACTACGCATCTGATCAAAAAATATCATACTACATAAAAAGTAGGAAACTTAATTCTCTACAAGAAAGGTCTCTTAACATTTTGCCATAGCTCGCTTCGTTTCCGAGATATTTGCAGATTTATCTCAAGGGAAGGGGCCTGACGGACATATTTCGAGATATTTCTTCTTCTTGTTGTTCTTCTTCTGCACAGCTAAGCTGGAAGTGGCATTTGCGGCTCGCACTAGTACACAGTTATCTCAAAGAAAGGGGCCACGGTGTTTCTGTATCTCTATTATGTTGGTGCGGCTTCGGAACTTTTAAATATCTCGATATATCTCGAAAACTACGCTTCTGATCAAAAAATATCATAGAACATAAATTGTAGGAAACATAATTCTCTACAAAAAACGTCTCTTAACATTTTGCCATAGCTCGCTTCGTTTCCGAGATATTTGCAGATATATCCCAAGGGAAGGGGCCTGACGGACATATTTCGAGATATTTCTTCTTCTTGTTGTTCTTCTTCTGCACAGCTAAGCTGGAAGTGGCATTTGCAGGTCGCAATAGTGCAGAGTTATCTCAAAGAAAGGGGCCACGGTGTTTCTGTATCTCTATTATGTTGGTGCGGCTTCGGAACTTTTAAATATCTCGATATATCTCGAAAACTACGCTTCTGATCAAAAAATATCATAGAACGTAAATTGTAGGAAACATTATTCTCTACAAAAAAGGTCTCTTAACATTTTGCCATAGCTCGCTTCGTTTCCGAGATATTTGCAGATTTATCTCAAGGGAAGGGTCCTGATGGACATATTTCGAGATATTTCTTCTTCTTGTTGTTCTTCTTCTGCACAGCTAAACTGGAAGTGGCATTTCCAGCTCGCAATCGTGCAGAGTTATCTCAAAGAAAGGGGCCACGGTGTTTCTGTATCTCTATTATGTTGGTGCGGCTTCGGAACTTTTAAATATCTTGATATATCTCGAGAACTACGGCTCTGATCGAAAAATATCATAGAACATAAAAAGTAGGAAACTTAATTCTCTACAAAAAAGGTCTCTTAACATTTTGCCATAGCTCGCTTCGTTTCCGAGATATTTGCAGATATATCCCAAGGGAAGGGGCCTGACGGACATATTTCGAGATATTTCTTCTTCTTGTTGTTCTTCTTCTGCACAGCTAAGCTGGAAGTGGCATTTGTAGGTCGCAATAGTGCAGAGTTATCTCAAAGAAAGGGGCCACGGTGTTTCTGTATCTCTGTTATGTTGGTGCGCTTTCGGAACTTTCAAATATCTCGATATATCTCGAAAACTACGCTTCTGATCAAAAAATATCATAGAACGTAAATTGTAGGAAACATTATTCTCTACAAAAAAGGTCTCTTAACATTTTGCCATAGCTCGCTTCCTTTCCGAGATATTTGCAGATTTATCTCAAGGGAAGGGGCCTGACGGACATATTTCGAGATATTTCTTCTTCATGTTGTTCTTCTTCTGCACAGCTAAGCTGGAAGTGGCATTTGCAGCGCGCAATAGTGCAGAGTTATCTCAAAGAAAGGGGCCACGGTGTTTCTGTATCTCTGTTATGTTGGTGCGGCTTCGGAACTTTTAAATATCTTGATATATCTCGAGAACTACGCATCTTATCAAAAAATATCATACTATATAAAAAGTAGGAAACTTAATTCTCTACAAGAAAGGTCTCTTAACATTTTGCCATAGCTCGCTTCGTTTCCGAGATATTTGCAGATTTATCTCAAGGGAAGGGGCCTGACGGACATATTTCGAGATATTTCTTCTTCTTGTTGTTCTTCTTCTGCACAGCTAAGCTGGAAGTGGCATTTGCGGCTCGCACTAGTACACAGTTATCTCAAAGAAAGGGGCCACGGTGTTTCTGTATCTCTATTATGTTGGTGCGGCTTCGGAACTTTTAAATATCTCGATATATCTCGAAAACTACGCTTCTGATCAAAAAATATCATAGAACGTAAATTGTAGGAAACATTATTCTCTACAAAAAAGGTCTCTTAACATTTTGCCATAGCTCGCTTCGTTTCCGAGATATTTGCAGATTTATCTCAAGGGAAGGGTCCTGATGGACATATTTCGAGATATTTCTTCTTCTTGTTGTTCTTCTTCTGCACAGCTAAACTGGAAGTGGCATTTCCAGCTCGCAATCGTGCAGAGTTATCTCAAAGAAAGGGGCCACGGTGTTTCTGTATCTCTATTATGTTGGTGCGGCTTCGGAACTTTTAAATATCTTGATATATCTCGAGAACTACGCATCTGATCAAAAAATATCATAGAACATAAAAAGTAGGAAACTTAATTCTCTACAAAAAAGGTCTCTTAACATTTTGCCATAGCTCGCTTCGTTTCCGAGATATTTGCAGATATATCTCAAGGGAAGGGTCCTGATGGACATATTTCGAGATATTTCTTCTTCTTGTTGTTCTTCTTCTGCACAGCTAAACTGGAAGTGGCATTTCCTGCTCGCAATCGTGCAGAGTTATCTCAAAGAGAGGGGCCACGGTGTTTCTGTATCTCTATTATGTTGGTGCGGCTTCGGAACTTTTAAATATCTTGATATATCTCGAGAACTACGCATCTGATCAAAAAATATCATACAACATAAAAAGTAGGAAACTTAATTCTCTACAAAAAAGGTCTCTTAACGTTTTGCAATAGCTCGCTTCGTTTCCGAGATATTTGCAGATTTATCTCAAGGAAAGGGTCCTGACGGACATATTTCGAGATATTTCTTCTTCTTGTTGTTCTTCTTCTGCACAGCTAAACTGGAAGTGGCATTTCCAACTCGCAATAGTGCAGAGTTATCCCAAAGAAAGGGGCCACGATGTTTCTGTATCTCTATTATGTTGGTGCGGCTTCGGAACTTTTAAATATCTCGATATATCTCGAAAACTACGCATCTGATCAAAAAATATCATAGAACATAAAAAGTAGGAAACATAATTCTCTACAAAAAAGGTCTCTTAACATTTTCCCATAGCTGGCATCGTTTCCGAGATATTTGCAGATTTAGCTCAAGGGAAGGTGCCTGACGACATATTCCGAGATATTTCGTCTTCTTGTTGTTCCTCTTCTGCACAGCTAAACTGGAAGTGGCATTTGCAGGTCGCAATAGTGCAGAGTTATCTCAAAGAAAGGGGCCACGGTGTTTCTGTATCTCTATTATGTTGGTGCGGCTTCGGAACTTTTAAATATCTCGATATATCTCGAAAACTACGCTTCTGATCAAAAAATATCAGAGAACGTAAATTGTAGGAAACATAATTCTCTACAAAAAGGTCTCTTAACATTTTGCCATAGCTCGCTTCGTTTCCGAGATATTTGCAGATTTATCTCAAGGGAAGGGGCCTGACGGACATATTTCGAGATATTTCTTCTTCTTGTTGTTCTTCTTCTGCACAGCTAAGCTGGAAGTGGCATTTGCAGCTCGCAATAGTGCAGAGTTATCTCAAAGAGAGGGGCCACGGTGTTTCTGTATCTCTATTATGTTGGTGCAGCTTCGGAACTTTTAAATATCTTGATATATCTCGAGAACTACGCATCTGATCAAAAAATATCATACTACATAAAAAGTAGGAAACTTAATTCTCTACAAGAAAGGTCTCTTAACATTTTGCCATAGCTCGCTTCGTTTCCGAGATATTTGCAGATTTATCTCAAGGGAAGGGGCCTGACGGACATATTTCGAGATATTTCTTCTTCTTGTTGTTCTTCTTCTGCACAGCTAAGCTGGAAGTGGCATTTGCGGCTCGCACTAGTACACAGTTATCTCAAAGAAAGGGGCCACGGTGTTTCTGTATCTCTATTGTGTTGGTGCGGCTTCGGAACTTTTAAATATCTCGATATATCTCGAAAACTACGCTTCTGATCAAAAAATGTCATAGAACGTAAATTGTAGGAAACATTATTCTCTACAAAAAAGGTCTCTTAACATTTTACCATAGCTCGCTTCGTTTCCGAGATATTTGCAGATTTATCTCAAGGGAAGGGTCCTGATGGACATATTTCGAGATATTTCTTCTTCTTGTTGTTCTTCTTCTGCACAGCTAAACTGGAAGTGGCATTTCCAGCTCGCAATCGTGCAGAGTTATCTCAAAGAAAGGGGCCACGGTGTTTCTGTATCTCTATTATGTTGGTGCGGCTTCGGAACTTTTAAATATCTTGATATATCTCGAGAACTACGGCTCTGATCGAAAAATATCATAGAACATAAAAAGTAGGAAACTTAATTCTCTACAAAAAAGGTCTCTTAACATTTTGCCATAGCTCGCTTCGTTTCCGAGATATTTGCAGATTTATCTCAAGGGAAGGGGCCTGACGGACATATTTCGAGATATTTCTTCTTCTTGTTGTTCTTCTTCTGCACAGCTAAGCTGGAAGTGGCATTTGCAGCGCGCAATAGTGCAGAGTTATCTCAAAGAAAGGGGCCACGGTGTTTCTGTATCTCTGTTATGTTGGTGCGGCTTCGGAACTTTTAAATATCTTGATATATCTCGAGAACTACGCATCTGATCAAAAAATATCATACTACATAAAAAGTAGGAAACTTAATTCTCTACAAGAAAGGTCTCTAAACATTTTGCCATGGCTCGCTTCGTTTCCGAGATATTTGCAGATTTATCTCAAGGGAAGGGGCCTGACGGACATATTTCGAGATATTTCTTCTTCTTGTTGTTCTTCTTCTGCACAGCTAAGCTGGAAGTGGCATTTGCAGCTCGCAATAGTGCAGAGTTATCTCAAAGAGAGGGGCCACGGTGTTTCTGTATCTCTATTATGTTGGTGCAGCTTCGGAACTTTTAAATATCTTGATATATCTCGAGAACTACGCATCTGATCAAAAAATATCATACTACATAAAAAGTAGGAAACTTAATTCTCTACAAGAGAGGTCTCTAAACATTTTGCCATAGCTCGCTTCGTTTCCGAGATATTTGCAGATTTATCTCAAGGGAAGGGGCCTGACGGACATATTTCGAGATATTTCTTCTTCTTGTTGTTCTTCTTCTGCACAGCTAAGCGGGAAGTGGCATTTGCAGCTCGCAATAGTGCAGAGTTATCTCAAAGAGAGGGGCCACGGTGTTTGTGTATCTCTATTATGTTGGTGCGGCTGCGGAACTTTTAGATATCTTGATATATCTCGAGAACTACGTATCTGATCAAAAACTATCATAGAAGATAAAAAGTAGGAAACTTAATTCTCTACAAAAAAGGTCTCTTAACATTTCGCCATAGCTCGCTTCGTTTCCGAGATATTTGCAGATTTATCTCAAGGGAAGGGGCCTGTCGGACATATTTCGAGATATTTCTTCTTCTTGTTGTTCTTCTTCTGCACAGCTAAACTGGAAGTGGCATTTACAGCTCGCAATAGTGCAGAGTTATCTCAAAGAAAGGGGCCACGGTGTTTCTGTATCTCTATTATGTTGGTGCGGCTTCGGAACTTTTAAATATCTCGATATATCTCGAAAACTACGCTTCTGATCAAAAAATATCATAGAACATAAATTGTAGGAAACATAACTCTCTACAAAAAAGGTCTCTTAACATTTTGCCGTAGCTCGCTTCGTTTCCGAGATATTTGCAGATATATCTCAAGGGAAGGGGCCTGACGGACATATTTCGAGATATTTCTTCTTCTTGTTGTTCTTCTTCTGCACAGCTAAGCTGGAAGTGGCATTTGCAGCTCGCAATAGTGCAGAGTTATCTCAAAGAGAGGGGCCACGGTGTTTCTGTATCTCTATTATGTTGGTGCGGCTTCGGAACGTTTAAATATCTTGATATATCTCGAGAACTACGCATCTGATCAAAAAATATCATACTACATAAAAAGTAGGAAACTTAATTCTCTACAAGAGAGGTCTCTAAACATTTTGCCATAGCTCGCTTCGTTTCCGAGATATTTGCAGATTTATCTCAAGGGAAGGGGCCTGACGGACATATTTCGAGATATTTCTTCTTCTTGTTGTTCTTCTTCTGCACAGCTAAGCTGGAAGTGGCATTTGCAGCTCGCAATAGTGCAGAGTTATCTCAAAGAGGGGGGCCACGGTGTTTCTGTATCTCTATTATGTTGGTGCGGCTTCGGAACTTTTAGATATCTTGATATATCTCGAGAACTACGCATCTGATCAAAAAATATCATAGAAGATAAAAAGTAGGAAACTTAATTCTCTACAAAAATGGTCTCTTAACATTTCGCCATAGCTCGCTTCGTTTCCGAGATATTTGCAGATTTATCTCAAGGGAAGGGGCCTGTCGGACATATTTCGAGATATTTCTTCTTCTTGTTGTTCTTCTTCTGCACAGCTAAGCTGGAAGTGGCATTTGCGGCTCGCACTAGTGCAGAGTTATCTCAAAGAAAGGGGCCACGGTGTTTCTGTATCTCTATTATGTTGGTGCGGCTTCGGAACTTTTAAATATCTTGATATATCTCGAGAACTACGCCTCTGATCGAAAAATATGATAGAACATAAAAAGTAGGAAACTTAATTCTCTACAAAAAAGGTCTCTTAACATTTTTCCATAGCTCGCTTCGTTTCCGAGATCTTTGCAGGTTTATCTCAGGGGAAGGGGCCTGACGGACATATTTCGAGATATTTCTTCTTCTTGTTGTTCTTCTTCTGCACAGCTAAGCTGGAAGTGGCATTTGCAGCGCGCAATAGTGCAGAGTTACCTCAAAGAAAGGGGCCACGGTGTTTCTGTATCTCTGTTATGTTGGTGCGGCTTCGGAACTTTTAAATATCTTGATATATCTCGAGAACTACGCATCTGATCAAAAAATATCATACTACATAAAAAGTAGGAAACTTAATTCTCTACAAGAAAGGTCTCTTAACATTTTGCCATAGCTCGCTTCGTTTCCGAGATATTTGCAGATTTATCTCAAGGGAAGGGGCCTGACGGACATATTTCGAGATATTTCTTCTTCTTGTTGTTCTTCTTCTGCACAGCTAAGCTGGAAGTGGCATTTGCGGCTCGCACTAGTACACAGTTATCTCAAAGAAAGGGGCCACGGTGTTTCTGTATCTCTATTATGTTGGTGCGGCTTCGGAACTTTTAAATATCTCGATATATCTCGAAAACTACGCTTCTGATCAAAAAATATCATAGAACATAAATTGTAGGAAACATAATTCTCTACAAAAAACGTCTCTTAACATTTTGCCATAGCTCGCTTCGTTTCCGAGATATTTGCAGATATATCCCAAGGGAAGGGGCCTGACGGACATATTTCGAGATATTTCTTCTTCTTGTTGTTCTTCTTCTGCACAGCTAAGCTGGAAGTGGCATTTGCAGGTCGCAATAGTGCAGAGTTATCTCAAAGAAAGGGGCCACGGTGTTTCTGTATCTCTATTATGTTGGTGCGGCTTCGGAACTTTTAAATATCTCGATATATCTCGAAAACTACGCTTCTGATCAAAAAATATCATAGAACGTAAATTGTAGGAAACATTATTCTCTACAAAAAAGGTCTCTTAACATTTTGCCATAGCTCGCTTCGTTCGCGAGATATTTGCAGATTTATCTCAAGGGAAGGGTCCTGATGGACATATTTCGAGATATTTCTTCTTCTTGTTGTTCTTCTTCTGCACAGCTAAACTGGAAGTGGCATTTCCAGCTCGCAATCGTGCAGAGTTATCTCAAAGAAAGGGGCCACGGTGTTTCTGTATCTCTATTATGTTGGTGCGGCTTCGGAACTTTTAAATATCTTGATATATCTCGAGAACTACGGCTCTGATCGAAAAATATCATAGAACATAAAAAGTAGGAAACTTAATTCTCTACAAAAAAGGTCTCTTAACATTTTGCCATAGCTCGCTTCGTTTCCGAGATATTTGCAGATTTATCTCAAGGGAAGGGGCCTGACGGACATATTTCGAGATATTTCTTCTTCTTGTTGTTCTTCTTCTGCACAGCTAAGCTGGAAGTGGCATTTGCAGCGCGCAATAGTGCAGAGTTATCTCAAAGAAAGGGGCCACGGTGTTTCTGTATCTCTGTTATGTTGGTGCGGCTTCGGAACTTTTAAATATCTTGATATATCTCGAGAACTACGCATCTGATCAAAAAATATCATACTACATAAAAAGTAGGAAACTTAATTCTCTACAAGAAAGGTCTCTAAACATTTTGCCATGGCTCGCTTCGTTTCCGAGATATTTGCAGATTTATCTCAAGGGAAGGGGCCTGACGGACATATTTCGAGATATTTCTTCTTCTTGTTGTTCTTCTTCTGCACAGCTAAGCTGGAAGTGGCATTTGCAGCTCGCAATAGTGCAGAGTTATCTCAAAGAGAGGGGCCACGGTGTTTCTGTATCTCTATTATGTTGGTGCAGCTTCGGAACTTTTAAATATCTTGATATATCTCGAGAACTACGCATCTGATCAAAAAATATCATACTACATAAAAAGTAGGAAACTTAATTCTCTACAAGAGAGGTCTCTAAACATTTTGCCATAGCTCGCTTCGTTTCCGAGATATTTGCAGATTTATCTCAAGGGAAGGGGCCTGACGGACATATTTCGAGATATTTCTTCTTCTTGTTGTTCTTGTTCTGCACAGCTAAGCGGGAAGTGGCATTTGCAGCTCGCAATAGTGCAGAGTTATCTCAAAGAGAGGGGCCACGGTGTTTGTGTATCTCTATTATGTTGGTGCGGCTGCGGAACTTTTAGATATCTTGATATATCTCGAGAACTACGCATCTGATCAAAAACTATCATAGAAGATAAAAAGTAGGAAACTTAATTCTCTACAAAAAAGGTCTCTTAACATTTCGCCATAGCTCGCTTCGTTTCCGAGATATTTGCAGATTTATCTCAAGGGAAGGGGCCTGTCGGACATATTTCGAGATATTTCTTCTTCTTGTTGTTCTTCTTCTGCACAGCTAAACTGGAAGTGGCATTTACAGCTCGCAATAGTGCAGAGTTATCTCAAAGAAAGGGGCCACGGTGTTTCTGTATCTCTATTATGTTGGTGCGGCTTCGGAACTTTTAAATATCTCGATATATCTCGAAAACTACGCTTCTGATCAAAAAATATCATAGAACATAAATTGTAGGAAACATAACTCTCTACAAAAAAGGTCTCTTAACATTTTGCCGTAGCTCGCTTCGTTTCCGAGATATTTGCAGATATATCTCAAGGGAAGGGGCCTGACGGACATATTTCGAGATATTTCTTCTTCTTGTTGTTCTTCTTCTGCACAGCTAAGCTGGAAGTGGCATTTGCAGCTCGCAATAGTGCAGAGTTATCTCAAAGAGAGGGGCCACGGTGTTTCTGTATCTCTATTATGTTGGTGCGGCTTCGGAACGTTTAAATATCTTGATATATCTCGAGAACTACGCATCTGATCAAAAAATATCATACTACATAAAAAGTAGGAAACTTAATTCTCTACAAGAGAGGTCTCTAAACATTTTGCCATAGCTCGCTTCGTTTCCGAGATATTTGCAGATTTATCTCAAGGGAAGGGGCCTGACGGACATATTTCGAGATATTTCTTCTTCTTGTTGTTCTTCTTCTGCACAGCTAAGCTGGAAGTGGCATTTGCAGCTCGCAATAGTGCAGAGTTATCTCAAAGAGAGGGGCCACGGTGTTTCTGTATCTCTATTATGTTGGTGCGGCTTCGGAACTTTTAGATATCTTGATATATCTCGAGAACTACGCATCTGATCAAAAAATATCATAGAAGATAAAAAGTAGGAAACTTAATTCTCTACAAAAATGGTCTCTTAACATTTCGCCATAGCTCGCTTCGTTTCCGAGATATTTGCAGATTTATCTCAAGGGAAGGGGCCTGTCGGACATATTTCGATATATTTCTTCTTCTTGTTGTTCTTCTTCTGCACAGCTAAACTGGAAGTGGCATTTACAGCTCGCAATAGTGCAGAGTTATCTCAAAGAAAGGGGCCACGGTGTTTCTGTATCTCTATTATGTTGGTGCGGCTTCGGAACTTTTAAATATCTCGAGATATCTCGAAAACTACGCTTCTGATCAAAAAATATCATAGAACATAAATTGTAGGAAACATAACTCTCTACAAAAAAGGTCTCTTAACATTTTGCCGTAGCTCGCTTCGTTTCCGAGATATTTGCAGATATATCTCAAGGGAAGGGGCCTGACGGACATATTTCGAGATATTTCTTCTTCTTGTTGTTCTTCTTCTGCACAGCTAAGCTGGAAGTGGCATTTGCAGCTCGCAATAGTGCAGAGTTATCTCAAAGAGAGGGGCCACGGTGTTTCTGTATCTCTATTATGTTGGTGCGGCTTCGGAACGTTTAAATATCTTGATATATCTCGAGAACTACGCATCTGATCAAAAAATATCATACTACATAAAAAGTAGGAAACTTAATTCTCTACAAGAGAGGTCTCTAAACATTTTGCCATAGCTCGCTTCGTTTCCGAGATATTTGCAGATTTATCTCAAGGGAAGGGGCCTGACGGACATATTTCGAGATATTTCTTCTTCTTGTTGTTCTTCTTCTGCACAGCTAAGCTGGAAGTGGCATTTGCAGCTCGCAATAGTGCAGAGTTATCTCAAAGAGAGGGGCCACGGTGTTTCTGTATCTCTATTATGTTGGTGCGGCTTCGGAACTTTTAGATATCTTGATATATCTCGAGAACTACGCATCTGATCAAAAAATATCATAGAAGATAAAAAGTAGGAAACTTAATTCTCTACAAAAATGGTCTCTTAACATTTCGCCATAGCTCGCTTCGTTTCCGAGATATTTGCAGATTTATCTCAAGGGAAGGGGCCTGTCGGACATATTTCGAGATATTTCTTCTTCTTGTTGTTCTTCTTCTGCACAGCTAAGCTGGAAGTGGCATTTGCGGCTCGCACTAGTGCAGAGTTATCTCAAAGAAAGGGGCCACGGTGTTTCTGTATCTCTATTATGTTGGTGCGGCTTCGGAACTTTTAAATATCTTGATATATCTCGAGAACTACGCCTCTGATCGAAAAGTATGATAGAACATAAAAAGTAGGAAACTTAATTCTCTACAAAAAAGGTCTCTTAATATTTTGCCATAGCTCGCTTCGTTTCCGAGATCTTTGCAGATTTATCTCAGGGGAAGGGGCCTGACGGACATATTTCGAGATATTTCTTCTTCTTGTTGTTCTTCTTCTGCACAGCTAAGCTGGAAGTGGCATTTGCAGCGCGCAATAGTGCAGAGTTATCTCAAAGAAAGGGGCCACGGTGTTTCTGTATCTCTGTTATGTTGGTGCGGCTTCGGAACTTTTAAATATCTTGATATATCTCGAGAACTGCGCATCTGATCAAAAAATATCATACTACATAAAAAGTAGGAAACTTAATTCTCTACAAGAGAGGTCTCTAAATATTTTGCCATAGCTCGCTTCGTTTCCGAGATATTTGCAGATTTATCTCAAGGGAAGGGGCCTGACGGACATATTTCGAGATATTTCTTCTTCTTGTTGTTCTTCTTCTGCACAGCTAAGCTGGAAGTGGCATTTGCAGCTCGCAATAGTGCAGAGTTATCTCAAAGAGAGGGGCCACGGTGTTTCTGTATCTCTATTATGTTGGTGCGGCTTCGGAACTTTTAGATATCTTGATATATCTCGAGAACTACGCATCTGATCAAAAAATATCATAGAAGACAAAAAGTAGGAAACTTAATTCTCTACAAAAAAGGTCTCTTAACATTTCGCCATAGCTCGCTTCGTTTCCGAGATATTTGCAGATTTATCTCAAGGGAAGGGGCCTGTCGGACATATTTCGAGATATTTCTTCTTCTTGTTGTTCTTCTTCTGCACAGCTAAGCTGGAAGTGGCATTTGCGGCTCGCACTAGTGCAGAGTTATCTCAAAGAAAGGGGCCACGGTGTCTCTGTATCTCTATTATGTTGGTGCGGCTTCGGAACTTTTAAATATCTCGATATATCTCGAAAATTACGCTTCTGATCAAAAAATATCATAGAACATAAATTGTAGGAAACATAATTCTCTACAAAAAAGGTCTCTTAACATTTTGCCGTAGCTCGCTTCGTTTCCGAGATATTTGCAGATATATCTCAAGGGAAGGGGCCTGACGGACATATTTCGAGATATTTCTTCTTCTTGTTGTTCTTCTTCTGCACAGCTAAGCTGGAAGTGGCATTTGCAGCTCGCAATAGTGCAGAGTTATCTCAAAGAGAGGGGCCACGGTGTTTCTGTATCTCTATTATGTTGGTGCGGCTTCGGAACTTTTAGATATCTTGATATATCTCGAGAACTACGCATCTGATCAAAAAATATCATAGAAGATAAAAAGTAGGAAACTTAATTCTCTACAAAAATGGTCTCTTAACATTTCGCCATAGCTCGCTTCGTTTCCGAGATATTTGCAGATTTATCTCAAGGGAAGGGGCCTGTCGGACATATTTCGAGATATTTCTTCTTCTTGTTGTTCTTCTTCTGCACAGCTAAGCTGGAAGTGGCATTTGCGGCTCGCACTAGTGCAGAGTTATCTCAAAGAAAGGGGCCACGGTGTTTCTGTATCTCTATTATGTTGGTGCGGCTTCGGAACTTTTAAATATCTTGATATATCTCGAGAACTACGCCTCTGATCGAAAAATATGATAGAACATAAAAAGTAGGAAACTTAATTCTCTACAAAAAACGTCTCTTAACATTTTGCCATAGCTCGCTTCGTTTCCGAGATATTCGCAGATACATCTCAAGGGAAGGGGCCTGACGGACATATTTCGAGATATTTCTTCTTCTTGTTGTTCTTCTTCTGCACAGCTAAACTGGAAGTGGCATTTACAGCTCGCAATAGTGCAGAGTTATCTCAAAGAAAGGGGCCACGGTGTTTCTGTATCTCTATTATGTTGTTGCGGCTTCGGAACTTTTAAATATCTTGATATATCTCGAGAACTACGCCTCTGATCGAAAAATATCATAGAACATAAAAAGTAGGAAACTTAATTCTCTACAAAAAAGGTCTCTTAACATTTTGCCATAGCTCGCTTCGTTTCCGAGATATTTGCAGATACACCTCAAGGGAAGGGGCCTGACGGACATATTTCGAGATATTTCTTCTTCTTGTTGTTCTTCTTCTGCACAGCTAAACTGGAAGTGGCATTTACAGCTCGCAATAGTGCAGAGTTATCTCAAAGAAAGGGGCCACGGTGTTTCTGTATCTCTATTATGTTGGTGCGGCTTCGGAACTTTTAAATATCTCGATATATCTCGAAAACTACGCTTCTGATCAAAAAATATCATAGAACATAAATTGTAGGAAACATAACTCTCTACAAAAAAGGTCTCTTAACATTTTGCCGTAGCTCGCTTCGTTTCCGAGATATTTGCAGATATATCTCAAGGGAAGGGGCCTGACGGACATATTTCGAGATATTTCTTCTTCTTGTTGTTCTTCTTCTGCACAGCTAAGCTGGAAGTGGCATTTGCAGCTCGCAATAGTGCAGAGTTATCTCAAAGAGAGGGGCCACGGTGTTTCTGTATCTCTATTATGTTGGTGCGGCTTCGGAACGTTTAAATATCTTGATATATCTCGAGAACTACGCATCTGATCAAAAAATATCATACTACATAAAAAGTAGGAAACTTAATTCTCTACAAGAAAGGTCTCTTAACATTTTGCCATAGCTCGCTTCGTTTCCGAGATATTTGCAGATTTATCTCAAGGGAAGGGGCCTGACGGACATATTTCGAGATATTTCTTCTTCTTGTTGTTCTTCTTCTGCACAGCTAAGCTGGAAGTGGCATTTGCGGCTCGCACTAGTACACAGTTATCTCAAAGAAAGGGGCCACGGTGTTTCTGTATCTCTATTGTGTTGGTGCGGCTTCGGAACTTTTAAATATCTCGATATATCTCGAAAACTACGCTTCTGATCAAAAAATGTCATAGAACGTAAATTGTAGGAAACATTATTCTCTACAAAAAAGGTCTCTTAACATTTTACCATAGCTCGCTTCGTTTCCGAGATATTTGCAGATTTATCTCAAGGGAAGGGTCCTGATGGACATATTTCGAGATATTTCTTCTTCTTGTTGTTCTTCTTCTGCACAGCTAAACTGGAAGTGGCATTTCCAGCTCGCAATCGTGCAGAGTTATCTCAAAGAAAGGGGCCACGGTGTTTCTGTATCTCTATTATGTTGGTGCGGCTTCGGAACTTTTAAATATCTTGATATATCTCGAGAACTACGGCTCTGATCGAAAAATATCATAGAACATAAAAAGTAGGAAACTTAATTCTCTACAAAAAAGGTCTCTTAACATTTTGCCATAGCTCGCTTCGTTTCCGAGATATTTGCAGATTTATCTCAAGGGAAGGGGCCTGACGGACATATTTCGAGATATTTCTTCTTCTTGTTGTTCTTCTTCTGCACAGCTAAGCTGGAAGTGGCATTTGCAGCGCGCAATAGTGCAGAGTTATCTCAAAGAAAGGGGCCACGGTGTTTCTGTATCTCTGTTATGTTGGTGCGGCTTCGGAACTTTTAAATATCTTGATATATCTCGAGAACTACGCATCTGATCAAAAAATATCATACTACATAAAAAGTAGGAAACTTAATTCTCTACAAGAAAGGTCTCTAAACATTTTGCCATGGCTCGCTTCGTTTCCGAGATATTTGCAGATTTATCTCAAGGGAAGGGGCCTGACGGACATATTTCGAGATATTTCTTCTTCTTGTTGTTCTTCTTCTGCACAGCTAAGCTGGAAGTGGCATTTGCAGCTCGCAATAGTGCAGAGTTATCTCAAAGAGAGGGGCCACGGTGTTTCTGTATCTCTATTATGTTGGTGCAGCTTCGGAACTTTTAAATATCTTGATATATCTCGAGAACTACGCATCTGATCAAAAAATATCATACTACATAAAAAGTAGGAAACTTAATTCTCTACAAGAGAGGTCTCTAAACATTTTGCCATAGCTCGCTTCGTTTCCGAGATATTTGCAGATTTATCTCAAGGGAAGGGGCCTGACGGACATATTTCGAGATATTTCTTCTTCTTGTTGTTCTTCTTCTGCACAGCTAAGCGGGAAGTGGCATTTGCAGCTCGCAATAGTGCAGAGTTATCTCAAAGAGAGGGGCCACGGTGTTTGTGTATCTCTATTATGTTGGTGCGGCTGCGGAACTTTTAGATATCTTGATATATCTCGAGAACTACGTATCTGATCAAAAACTATCATAGAAGATAAAAAGTAGGAAACTTAATTCTCTACAAAAAAGGTCTCTTAACATTTCGCCATAGCTCGCTTCGTTTCCGAGATATTTGCAGATTTATCTCAAGGGAAGGGGCCTGTCGGACATATTTCGAGATATTTCTTCTTCTTGTTGTTCTTCTTCTGCACAGCTAAACTGGAAGTGGCATTTACAGCTCGCAATAGTGCAGAGTTATCTCAAAGAAAGGGGCCACGGTGTTTCTGTATCTCTATTATGTTGGTGCGGCTTCGGAACTTTTAAATATCTCGATATATCTCGAAAACTACGCTTCTGATCAAAAAATATCATAGAACATAAATTGTAGGAAACATAACTCTCTACAAAAAAGGTCTCTTAACATTTTGCCGTAGCTCGCTTCGTTTCCGAGATATTTGCAGATATATCTCAAGGGAAGGGGCCTGACGGACATATTTCGAGATATTTCTTCTTCTTGTTGTTCTTCTTCTGCACAGCTAAGCTGGAAGTGGCATTTGCAGCTCGCAATAGTGCAGAGTTATCTCAAAGAGAGGGGCCACGGTGTTTCTGTATCTCTATTATGTTGGTGCGGCTTCGGAACGTTTAAATATCTTGATATATCTCGAGAACTACGCATCTGATCAAAAAATATCATACTACATAAAAAGTAGGAAACTTAATTCTCTACAAGAGAGGTCTCTAAACATTTTGCCATAGCTCGCTTCGTTTCCGAGATATTTGCAGATTTATCTCAAGGGAAGGGGCCTGACGGACATATTTCGAGATATTTCTTCTTCTTGTTGTTCTTCTTCTGCACAGCTAAGCTGGAAGTGGCATTTGCAGCTCGCAATAGTGCAGAGTTATCTCAAAGAGGGGGGCCACGGTGTTTCTGTATCTCTATTATGTTGGTGCGGCTTCGGAACTTTTAGATATCTTGATATATCTCGAGAACTACGCATCTGATCAAAAAATATCATAGAAGATAAAAAGTAGGAAACTTAATTCTCTACAAAAATGGTCTCTTAACATTTCGCCATAGCTCGCTTCGTTTCCGAGATATTTGCAGATTTATCTCAAGGGAAGGGGCCTGTCGGACATATTTCGAGATATTTCTTCTTCTTGTTGTTCTTCTTCTGCACAGCTAAGCTGGAAGTGGCATTTGCGGCTCGCACTAGTGCAGAGTTATCTCAAAGAAAGGGGCCACGGTGTTTCTGTATCTCTATTATGTTGGTGCGGCTTCGGAACTTTTAAATATCTTGATATATCTCGAGAACTACGCCTCTGATCGAAAAATATGATAGAACATAAAAAGTAGGAAACTTAATTCTCTACAAAAAAGGTCTCTTAACATTTTTCCATAGCTCGCTTCGTTTCCGAGATCTTTGCAGGTTTATCTCAGGGGAAGGGGCCTGACGGACATATTTCGAGATATTTCTTCTTCTTGTTGTTCTTCTTCTGCACAGCTAAGCTGGAAGTGGCATTTGCAGCGCGCAATAGTGCAGAGTTACCTCAAAGAAAGGGGCCACGGTGTTTCTGTATCTCTGTTATGTTGGTGCGGCTTCGGAACTTTTAAATATCTTGATATATCTCGAGAACTACGCATCTGATCAAAAAATATCATACTACATAAAAAGTAGGAAACTTAATTCTCTACAAGAAAGGTCTCTTAACATTTTGCCATAGCTCGCTTCGTTTCCGAGATATTTGCAGATTTATCTCAAGGGAAGGGGCCTGACGGACATATTTCGAGATATTTCTTCTTCTTGTTGTTCTTCTTCTGCACAGCTAAGCTGGAAGTGGCATTTGCGGCTCGCACTAGTACACAGTTATCTCAAAGAAAGGGGCCACGGTGTTTCTGTATCTCTATTATGTTGGTGCGGCTTCGGAACTTTTAAATATCTCGATATATCTCGAAAACTACGCTTCTGATCAAAAAATATCATAGAACATAAATTGTAGGAAACATAATTCTCTACAAAAAACGTCTCTTAACATTTTGCCATAGCTCGCTTCGTTTCCGAGATATTTGCAGATATATCCCAAGGGAAGGGGCCTGACGGACATATTTCGAGATATTTCTTCTTCTTGTTGTTCTTCTTCTGCACAGCTAAGCTGGAAGTGGCATTTGCAGGTCGCAATAGTGCAGAGTTATCTCAAAGAAAGGGGCCACGGTGTTTCTGTATCTCTATTATGTTGGTGCGGCTTCGGAACTTTTAAATATCTCGATATATCTCGAAAACTACGCTTCTGATCAAAAAATATCATAGAACGTAAATTGTAGGAAACATTATTCTCTACAAAAAAGGTCTCTTAACATTTTGCCATAGCTCGCTTCGTTCGCGAGATATTTGCAGATTTATCTCAAGGGAAGGGTCCTGATGGACATATTTCGAGATATTTCTTCTTCTTGTTGTTCTTCTTCTGCACAGCTAAACTGGAAGTGGCATTTCCAGCTCGCAATCGTGCAGAGTTATCTCAAAGAAAGGGGCCACGGTGTTTCTGTATCTCTATTATGTTGGTGCGGCTTCGGAACTTTTAAATATCTTGATATATCTCGAGAACTACGGCTCTGATCGAAAAATATCATAGAACATAAAAAGTAGGAAACTTAATTCTCTACAAAAAAGGTCTCTTAACATTTTGCCATAGCTCGCTTCGTTTCCGAGATATTTGCAGATTTATCTCAAGGGAAGGGGCCTGACGGACATATTTCGAGATATTTCTTCTTCTTGTTGTTCTTCTTCTGCACAGCTAAGCTGGAAGTGGCATTTGCAGCGCGCAATAGTGCAGAGTTATCTCAAAGAAAGGGGCCACGGTGTTTCTGTATCTCTGTTATGTTGGTGCGGCTTCGGAACTTTTAAATATCTTGATATATCTCGAGAACTACGCATCTGATCAAAAAATATCATACTACATAAAAAGTAGGAAACTTAATTCTCTACAAGAAAGGTCTCTAAACATTTTGCCATGGCTCGCTTCGTTTCCGAGATATTTGCAGATTTATCTCAAGGGAAGGGGCCTGACGGACATATTTCGAGATATTTCTTCTTCTTGTTGTTCTTCTTCTGCACAGCTAAGCTGGAAGTGGCATTTGCAGCTCGCAATAGTGCAGAGTTATCTCAAAGAGAGGGGCCACGGTGTTTCTGTATCTCTATTATGTTGGTGCAGCTTCGGAACTTTTAAATATCTTGATATATCTCGAGAACTACGCATCTGATCAAAAAATATCATACTACATAAAAAGTAGGAAACTTAATTCTCTACAAGAGAGGTCTCTAAACATTTTGCCATAGCTCGCTTCGTTTCCGAGATATTTGCAGATTTATCTCAAGGGAAGGGGCCTGACGGACATATTTCGAGATATTTCTTCTTCTTGTTGTTCTTGTTCTGCACAGCTAAGCGGGAAGTGGCATTTGCAGCTCGCAATAGTGCAGAGTTATCTCAAAGAGAGGGGCCACGGTGTTTGTGTATCTCTATTATGTTGGTGCGGCTGCGGAACTTTTAGATATCTTGATATATCTCGAGAACTACGCATCTGATCAAAAACTATCATAGAAGATAAAAAGTAGGAAACTTAATTCTCTACAAAAAAGGTCTCTTAACATTTCGCCATAGCTCGCTTCGTTTCCGAGATATTTGCAGATTTATCTCAAGGGAAGGGGCCTGTCGGACATATTTCGAGATATTTCTTCTTCTTGTTGTTCTTCTTCTGCACAGCTAAACTGGAAGTGGCATTTACAGCTCGCAATAGTGCAGAGTTATCTCAAAGAAAGGGGCCACGGTGTTTCTGTATCTCTATTATGTTGGTGCGGCTTCGGAACTTTTAAATATCTCGATATATCTCGAAAACTACGCTTCTGATCAAAAAATATCATAGAACATAAATTGTAGGAAACATAACTCTCTACAAAAAAGGTCTCTTAACATTTTGCCGTAGCTCGCTTCGTTTCCGAGATATTTGCAGATATATCTCAAGGGAAGGGGCCTGACGGACATATTTCGAGATATTTCTTCTTCTTGTTGTTCTTCTTCTGCACAGCTAAGCTGGAAGTGGCATTTGCAGCTCGCAATAGTGCAGAGTTATCTCAAAGAGAGGGGCCACGGTGTTTCTGTATCTCTATTATGTTGGTGCGGCTTCGGAACGTTTAAATATCTTGATATATCTCGAGAACTACGCATCTGATCAAAAAATATCATACTACATAAAAAGTAGGAAACTTAATTCTCTACAAGAGAGGTCTCTAAACATTTTGCCATAGCTCGCTTCGTTTCCGAGATATTTGCAGATTTATCTCAAGGGAAGGGGCCTGACGGACATATTTCGAGATATTTCTTCTTCTTGTTGTTCTTCTTCTGCACAGCTAAGCTGGAAGTGGCATTTGCAGCTCGCAATAGTGCAGAGTTATCTCAAAGAGAGGGGCCACGGTGTTTCTGTATCTCTATTATGTTGGTGCGGCTTCGGAACTTTTAGATATCTTGATATATCTCGAGAACTACGCATCTGATCAAAAAATATCATAGAAGATAAAAAGTAGGAAACTTAATTCTCTACAAAAATGGTCTCTTAACATTTCGCCATAGCTCGCTTCGTTTCCGAGATATTTGCAGATTTATCTCAAGGGAAGGGGCCTGTCGGACATATTTCGATATATTTCTTCTTCTTGTTGTTCTTCTTCTGCACAGCTAAACTGGAAGTGGCATTTACAGCTCGCAATAGTGCAGAGTTATCTCAAAGAAAGGGGCCACGGTGTTTCTGTATCTCTATTATGTTGGTGCGGCTTCGGAACTTTTAAATATCTCGAGATATCTCGAAAACTACGCTTCTGATCAAAAAATATCATAGAACATAAATTGTAGGAAACATAACTCTCTACAAAAAAGGTCTCTTAACATTTTGCCGTAGCTCGCTTCGTTTCCGAGATATTTGCAGATATATCTCAAGGGAAGGGGCCTGACGGACATATTTCGAGATATTTCTTCTTCTTGTTGTTCTTCTTCTGCACAGCTAAGCTGGAAGTGGCATTTGCAGCTCGCAATAGTGCAGAGTTATCTCAAAGAGAGGGGCCACGGTGTTTCTGTATCTCTATTATGTTGGTGCGGCTTCGGAACGTTTAAATATCTTGATATATCTCGAGAACTACGCATCTGATCAAAAAATATCATACTACATAAAAAGTAGGAAACTTAATTCTCTACAAGAGAGGTCTCTAAACATTTTGCCATAGCTCGCTTCGTTTCCGAGATATTTGCAGATTTATCTCAAGGGAAGGGGCCTGACGGACATATTTCGAGATATTTCTTCTTCTTGTTGTTCTTCTTCTGCACAGCTAAGCTGGAAGTGGCATTTGCAGCTCGCAATAGTGCAGAGTTATCTCAAAGAGAGGGGCCACGGTGTTTCTGTATCTCTATTATGTTGGTGCGGCTTCGGAACTTTTAGATATCTTGATATATCTCGAGAACTACGCATCTGATCAAAAAATATCATAGAAGATAAAAAGTAGGAAACTTAATTCTCTACAAAAATGGTCTCTTAACATTTCGCCATAGCTCGCTTCGTTTCCGAGATATTTGCAGATTTATCTCAAGGGAAGGGGCCTGTCGGACATATTTCGAGATATTTCTTCTTCTTGTTGTTCTTCTTCTGCACAGCTAAGCTGGAAGTGGCATTTGCGGCTCGCACTAGTGCAGAGTTATCTCAAAGAAAGGGGCCACGGTGTTTCTGTATCTCTATTATGTTGGTGCGGCTTCGGAACTTTTAAATATCTTGATATATCTCGAGAACTACGCCTCTGATCGAAAAGTATGATAGAACATAAAAAGTAGGAAACTTAATTCTCTACAAAAAAGGTCTCTTAATATTTTGCCATAGCTCGCTTCGTTTCCGAGATCTTTGCAGATTTATCTCAGGGGAAGGGGCCTGACGGACATATTTCGAGATATTTCTTCTTCTTGTTGTTCTTCTTCTGCACAGCTAAGCTGGAAGTGGCATTTGCAGCGCGCAATAGTGCAGAGTTATCTCAAAGAAAGGGGCCACGGTGTTTCTGTATCTCTGTTATGTTGGTGCGGCTTCGGAACTTTTAAATATCTTGATATATCTCGAGAACTGCGCATCTGATCAAAAAATATCATACTACATAAAAAGTAGGAAACTTAATTCTCTACAAGAGAGGTCTCTAAATATTTTGCCATAGCTCGCTTCGTTTCCGAGATATTTGCAGATTTATCTCAAGGGAAGGGGCCTGACGGACATATTTCGAGATATTTCTTCTTCTTGTTGTTCTTCTTCTGCACAGCTAAGCTGGAAGTGGCATTTGCAGCTCGCAATAGTGCAGAGTTATCTCAAAGAGAGGGGCCACGGTGTTTCTGTATCTCTATTATGTTGGTGCGGCTTCGGAACTTTTAGATATCTTGATATATCTCGAGAACTACGCATCTGATCAAAAAATATCATAGAAGACAAAAAGTAGGAAACTTAATTCTCTACAAAAAAGGTCTCTTAACATTTCGCCATAGCTCGCTTCGTTTCCGAGATATTTGCAGATTTATCTCAAGGGAAGGGGCCTGTCGGACATATTTCGAGATATTTCTTCTTCTTGTTGTTCTTCTTCTGCACAGCTAAGCTGGAAGTGGCATTTGCGGCTCGCACTAGTGCAGAGTTATCTCAAAGAAAGGGGCCACGGTGTCTCTGTATCTCTATTATGTTGGTGCGGCTTCGGAACTTTTAAATATCTCGATATATCTCGAAAATTACGCTTCTGATCAAAAAATATCATAGAACATAAATTGTAGGAAACATAATTCTCTACAAAAAAGGTCTCTTAACATTTTGCCGTAGCTCGCTTCGTTTCCGAGATATTTGCAGATATATCTCAAGGGAAGGGGCCTGACGGACATATTTCGAGATATTTCTTCTTCTTGTTGTTCTTCTTCTGCACAGCTAAGCTGGAAGTGGCATTTGCAGCTCGCAATAGTGCAGAGTTATCTCAAAGAGAGGGGCCACGGTGTTTCTGTATCTCTATTATGTTGGTGCGGCTTCGGAACTTTTAGATATCTTGATATATCTCGAGAACTACGCATCTGATCAAAAAATATCATAGAAGATAAAAAGTAGGAAACTTAATTCTCTACAAAAATGGTCTCTTAACATTTCGCCATAGCTCGCTTCGTTTCCGAGATATTTGCAGATTTATCTCAAGGGAAGGGGCCTGTCGGACATATTTCGAGATATTTCTTCTTCTTGTTGTTCTTCTTCTGCACAGCTAAGCTGGAAGTGGCATTTGCGGCTCGCACTAGTGCAGAGTTATCTCAAAGAAAGGGGCCACGGTGTTTCTGTATCTCTATTATGTTGGTGCGGCTTCGGAACTTTTAAATATCTTGATATATCTCGAGAACTACGCCTCTGATCGAAAAATATGATAGAACATAAAAAGTAGGAAACTTAATTCTCTACAAAAAACGTCTCTTAACATTTTGCCATAGCTCGCTTCGTTTCCGAGATATTCGCAGATACATCTCAAGGGAAGGGGCCTGACGGACATATTTCGAGATATTTCTTCTTCTTGTTGTTCTTCTTCTGCACAGCTAAACTGGAAGTGGCATTTACAGCTCGCAATAGTGCAGAGTTATCTCAAAGAAAGGGGCCACGGTGTTTCTGTATCTCTATTATGTTGTTGCGGCTTCGGAACTTTTAAATATCTTGATATATCTCGAGAACTACGCCTCTGATCGAAAAATATCATAGAACATAAAAAGTAGGAAACTTAATTCTCTACAAAAAAGGTCTCTTAACATTTTGCCATAGCTCGCTTCGTTTCCGAGATATTTGCAGATACACCTCAAGGGAAGGGGCCTGACGGACATATTTCGAGATATTTCTTCTTCTTGTTGTTCTTCTTCTGCACAGCTAAACTGGAAGTGGCATTTACAGCTCGCAATAGTGCAGAGTTATCTCAAAGAAAGGGGCCACGGTGTTTCTGTATCTCTATTATGTTGGTGCGGCTTCGGAACTTTTAAATATCTCGATATATCTCGAAAACTACGCTTCTGATCAAAAAATATCATAGAACATAAATTGTAGGAAACATAACTCTCTACAAAAAAGGTCTCTTAACATTTTGCCGTAGCTCGCTTCGTTTCCGAGATATTTGCAGATATATCTCAAGGGAAGGGGCCTGACGGACATATTTCGAGATATTTCTTCTTCTTGTTGTTCTTCTTCTGCACAGCTAAGCTGGAAGTGGCATTTGCAGCTCGCAATAGTGCAGAGTTATCTCAAAGAGAGGGGCCACGGTGTTTCTGTATCTCTATTATGTTGGTGCGGCTTCGGAACGTTTAAATATCTTGATATATCTCGAGAACTACGCATCTGATCAAAAAATATCATACTACATAAAAAGTAGGAAACTTAATTCTCTACAAGAGAGGTCTCTAAACATTTTGCCATAGCTCGCTTCGTTTCCGAGATATTTGCAGATTTATCTCAAGGGAAGGGGCCTGACGGACATATTTCGAGATATTTCTTCTTCTTGTTGTTCTTCTTCTGCACAGCTAAGCTGGAAGTGGCATTTGCAGCTCGCAATAGTGCAGAGTTATCTCAAAGAGAGGGGCCACGGTGTTTCTGTATCTCTATTATGTTGGTGCGGCTTCGGAACTTTTAGATATCTTGATATATCTCGAGAACTACGCATCTGATCAAAAAATATCATAGAAGATAAAAAGTAGGAAACTTAATTCTCTACAAAAATGGTCTCTTAACATTTCGCCATAGCTCGCTTCGTTTCCGAGATATTTGCAGATTTATCTCAAGGGAAGGGGCCTGTCGGACATATTTCGAGATATTTCTTCTTCTTGTTGTTCTTCTTCTGCACAGCTAAGCTGGAAGTGGCATTTGCGGCTCGCACTAGTGCAGAGTTATCTCAAAGAAAGGGGCCACGGTGTTTCTGTATCTCTATTATGTTGGTGCGGCTTCGGAACTTTTAAATATCTTGATATATCTCGAGAACTACGCCTCTGATCGAAAAGTATGATAGAACATAAAAAGTAGGAAACTTAATTCTCTACAAAAAAGGTCTCTTAATATTTTGCCATAGCTCGCTTCGTTTCCGAGATCTTTGCAGATTTATCTCAGGGGAAGGGGCCTGACGGACATATTTCGAGATATTTCTTCTTCTTGTTGTTCTTCTTCTGCACAGCTAAGCTGGAAGTGGCATTTGCAGCGCGCAATAGTGCAGAGTTATCTCAAAGAAAGGGGCCACGGTGTTTCTGTATCTCTGTTATGTTGGTGCGGCTTCGGAACTTTTAAATATCTTGATATATCTCGAGAACTGCGCATCTGATCAAAAAATATCATACTACATAAAAAGTAGGAAACTTAATTCTCTACAAGAGAGGTCTCTAAATATTTTGCCATAGCTCGCTTCGTTTCCGAGATATTTGCAGATTTATCTCAAGGGAAGGGGCCTGACGGACATATTTCGAGATATTTCTTCTTCTTGTTGTTCTTCTTCTGCACAGCTAAGCTGGAAGTGGCATTTGCAGCTCGCAATAGTGCAGAGTTATCTCAAAGAGAGGGGCCACGGTGTTTCTGTATCTCTATTATGTTGGTGCGGCTTCGGAACTTTTAGATATCTTGATATATCTCGAGAACTACGCATCTGATCAAAAAATATCATAGAAGACAAAAAGTAGGAAACTTAATTCTCTACAAAAAAGGTCTCTTAACATTTCGCCATAGCTCGCTTCGTTTCCGAGATATTTGCAGATTTATCTCAAGGGAAGGGGCCTGTCGGACATATTTCGAGATATTTCTTCTTCTTGTTGTTCTTCTTCTGCACAGCTAAGCTGGAAGTGGCATTTGCGGCTCGCACTAGTGCAGAGTTATCTCAAAGAAAGGGGCCACGGTGTTTCTGTATCTCTATTATGTTGGTGCGGCTTCGGAACTTTTAAATATCTCGATATATCTCGAAAATTACGCTTCTGATCAAAAAATATCATAGAACATAAATTGTAGGAAACATAATTCTCTACAAAAAAGGTCTCTTAACATTTTGCCGTAGCTCGCTTCGTTTCCGAGATATTTGCAGATATATCTCAAGGGAAGGGGCCTGACGGACATATTTCGAGATATTTCTTCTTCTTGTTGTTCTTCTTCTGCACAGCTAAGCTGGAAGTGGCATTTGCAGCTCGCAATAGTGCAGAGTTATCTCAAAGAGAGGGGCCACGGTGTTTCTGTATCTCTATTATGTTGGTGCGGCTTCGGAACTTTTAGATATCTTGATATATCTCGAGAACTACGCATCTGATCAAAAAATATCATAGAAGATAAAAAGTAGGAAACTTAATTCTCTACAAAAATGGTCTCTTAACATTTCGCCATAGCTCGCTTCGTTTCCGAGATATTTGCAGATTTATCTCAAGGGAAGGGGCCTGTCGGACATATTTCGAGATATTTCTTCTTCTTGTTGTTCTTCTTCTGCACAGCTAAGCTGGAAGTGGCATTTGCGGCTCGCACTAGTGCAGAGTTATCTCAAAGAAAGGGGCCACGGTGTTTCTGTATCTCTATTATGTTGGTGCGGCTTCGGAACTTTTAAATATCTTGATATATCTCGAGAACTACGCCTCTGATCGAAAAATATGATAGAACATAAAAAGTAGGAAACTTAATTCTCTACAAAAAACGTCTCTTAACATTTTGCCATAGCTCGCTTCGTTTCCGAGATATTCGCAGATACATCTCAAGGGAAGGGGCCTGACGGACATATTTCGAGATATTTCTTCTTCTTGTTGTTCTTCTTCTGCACAGCTAAACTGGAAGTGGCATTTACAGCTCGCAATAGTGCAGAGTTATCTCAAAGAAAGGGGCCACGGTGTTTCTGTATCTCTATTATGTTGTTGCGGCTTCGGAACTTTTAAATATCTTGATATATCTCGAGAACTACGCCTCTGATCGAAAAATATCATAGAACATAAAAAGTAGGAAACTTAATTCTCTACAAAAAAGGTCTCTTAACATTTTGCCATAGCTCGCTTCGTTTCCGAGATATTTGCAGATACACCTCAAGGGAAGGGGCCTGACGGACATATTTCGAGATATTTCTTCTTCTTGTTGTTCTTCTTCTGCACAGCTAAACTGGAAGTGGCATTTACAGCTCGCAATAGTGCAGAGTTATCTCAAAGAAAGGGGCCACGGTGTTTCTGTATCTCTATTATGTTGGTGCGGCTTCGGAACTTTTAAATATCTTGATATATCTCGAGAACTACGCATCTGATCAAAAAATATCATATAACATAAAAAGTGGGAAACTTAATTCTCTACAAAAAAGGTCTCTTAACATTTTGCCATAGCTCGCTTCGTTTCCGAGATATTTGCAGATTTATCTCAAGGGATGGGGCCTGACGGACATATTTCGAGATATTTCTTCTTCTTGTTGTTCTTCTTCTGCACAGCTAAACTGGAAGTGGCATTTACAGCTCGCAATAGTGCAGAGTTATCTCAAAGAAAGGGGCCACGGTGTTTCTGTATCTCTATTATGTTGGTGCGGCTTCGGAACTTTTAAATATCTTGATATATCTCGAGAACTACGCATCTGATCAAAAAATATCATAGAAGATAAAAAGTGGGAAACTTAATTCTCTACAAAAAAGGTCTCTTAACATTTTTCCATAGCTCGCTTCGTTTCCGAGATATTTGCAGATTTATCTCAAGGGAAGGGGCCTAACGGACATATTTCGAGATATTTCTTCTTCTTGTTGTTCTTCTTCTGCACAGCTAAACTGGAAGTGGCATTTCTAGCTCGCAATAGTGCAGAGTTATCTCAAAGAGAGGGGCCACGGTGTTTCTGTATCTCCATTATGTTGGTGCGGCTTCGGAACTTTGAAATATCTTGATATATCTCGAGAACTACGCATCTGATCAAAAAATATCATAGAAGATAAAAAGTAGGAAACTTAATTCTCTACAAAAAAGGTCTCTTAACATTTTGCCATAGCTCGCTTCGTTTCCGAGATATTTGCAGATTTATCTCAAGGGAAGGGGCCTGACGGACATATTTCGAGATATTTCTTCTTCTTGTTGTTCTTCTTCTGCACAGCTAAACTGGAAGTGGCATTTACAGCTCGCAATAGTGCAGAGTTATCTCAAAGAAAGGGGCCACGGTGTTTCTGTATCTCTATTATGTTGGTGCGGCTTCGGAACTTTTAAATATCTTGATATATCTCGAGAACTACGCCTCTGATCGAAAAATATCATAGAACATAAAAAGTAGGAAACTTAATTCTCTACAAAAAAGGTCTCTTAACATTTTGCCATAGCTCGCTTCGTTTCCGAGATATTTGCAGATACATCTCAAGGGAAGGGGCCTGACGGACATATTTCGAGATATTTCTTCTTCTTGTTGTTCTTCTTCTGCACAGCTAAACTGGAAGTGGCATTTACAGCTCGCAATAGTGCAGAGTTATCTCAAAGAAAGGGGCCACGGTGTTTCTGTATCTCTATTATGTTGGTGCGGCTTCGGAACTTTTAATTATCTTGATATATCTCGAGAACTACGCATCTGATCAAAAAATATCATAGAACATAAAAAGTGGGAAACTTAATTCTCTACAAAAAAGGTCTCTTAACATTTTGCCATAGCTCGCTTCGTTTCCGAGATATTTGCAGATTTATCTCAAGGGAAGGGGCCTGACGGACATATTTCGAGATATTTCTTCTTCTTGTTGTTCTTCTTCTGCACAGCTAAGCTGGAAGTGGCATTTACAGCTCGCAATAGTGCAGAGTTATATCAAAGAAAGGGGCCACGGTGTTTCTGTATCTCTATTATGTTGGTGCGGCTTCGGAACTTTTAAATATCTTGATATATCTCGAGAACTACGCATCTGATCAAAAAATATCATAGAACATGAAAAGTAGGAAACTTAATTCTCTACAAAAAAGGTCTCTTATCATTTTGCCATAGCTCTCTTCGTTTCCGAGATATTTGCAGATTTATCTCAAGGGAAGGGGCCTGACGGACATATTTCGCGATATTTCTTCTTCTTGTTGTTCTTCTTCTGCACAGCTAAGCTGGAAGTGGCATTTGCAGCTCGCAATAGTGCAGAGTTATCTCAAAGAAAGGGGCCACGGTGTTTCTGTATCTCTATTATGTTGGTGCGGCTTCGGAACTTTTAAATATCTTGATATATCTCGAGAACTACGCATCTGATCAAAAAATATCATAGAACATAAAAAGTAGGAAACGTAATTCTCTACAAAAAAGGTCTCTTAACATTTTGCC
Organism: Osmia lignaria lignaria; assembly: GCF_051020975.1. Taxonomy (NCBI): domain Eukaryota; kingdom Metazoa; phylum Arthropoda; class Insecta; order Hymenoptera; family Megachilidae; genus Osmia; species Osmia lignaria. The sequence continues at coordinate 5,022,933 of NW_027478161.1, forward strand.
ATAGCTCGCTTCGTTTCCGAGATATTTGCAGATACATCTCAAGGGAAGGGGCCTGACGGACATATTTCGAGATATTTCTTCTTCTTGTTGTTCTTCTTCTGCACAGCTAAACTGGAAGTGGCATTTACAGCTCGCAATAGTGCAGAGTTATCTCAAAGAAAGGGGCCACGGTGTTTCTGTATCTCTATTATGTTGGTGCGGCTTCGGAACTTTTAAATATCTTGATATATCTCGAGAACTACGCATCTGATCAAAAAATATCATAGAACATAAAAAGTGGGAAACTCAATTCTCTACAAAAAAGGTCTCTTAACATTTTGCCATAGCTCGCTTCGTTTCCGAGATATTTGCAGATTTATCTCAAGGGAAGGGGCCTGACGGACATACTTCGAGATATTTCTTCTTCTTGTTGTTCTTCTTCTGCACAGCTAAACTGGAAGTGGCATTTCCAGCTCGCAATAGTGCAGAGTTATCTCAAAGAGAGGGGCCACGGTGTTTCTGTATCTCTATTATGTTGGTGCGGCATCGGAACTTTTTAATATCTTGATATATCTCGAGAACTACGCATCTGATCAAAAAATATCATAGAACGTAAATTGTAGGAAACATTATTCTCTACAAAAAACGTCTCTTAACATTTTGCCATAGCTCGCTTCGTTTCCGAGATATTTGCAGATTCAGCTCAAAGGAACTGGCCTGACGGACATATTTCGAGATATTTCTTCTTCTTGTTGTTCTTGCTCTGCACAGCTAAGCTGGAAGTGGCATTTGCAGCTCGCAATAGTGCAAAGTTATCTCAAAGAAAGGGGCCACGGTGTTTCTGTATCTCTATTATGTTGGTGCGGCTTCGGAACTTTTAAATATCTCGATATATCTCGAAAACTACGCTTCTGATCAAAAAATATCATAGAACATAAATTGTAGGAAACATAATTCTCTACAAAAAAGGTCTCTTAACATTTTGCCATAGCTCTCTTCGTTTCCGAGATATTTGCAGATTTATCTCAAGGGAAGGGGCCTGACGGACATATTTCGAGATATTTCTTCTTCTTGTTGTTCTTCTTCTGCACAGCTAAGCTGGAAGTGGCATTTGCAGCTCGCAATAGTGCAGAGTTATCTCAAAGAAAGGGGCCACGGTGTTTCTGTATCTCTATTATGTTGGTGCGGCATCGGAACTTTTAAATATCTTGATATATCTCGAGAACTACGCATCTGATCAAAAAATATCATAGAACATAAAAAGTAGGAAACTTAATTCTCTACAAAAAAGGTCTCTTAACATTTTGCCATAGCTCGCTTCGTTTCCGAGATATTTGCAGATATATCTCAAGGGAAGGGGCCTGACGGACATATTTCGAGATATTTCTTCTTCTTGTTGTTCTCCTTCTGCACAGCTAAGCTGGAAGTGACATTTACAGCTCGCAATAGTGCAGAGTTATCTCAAAGAAAGGGGCCACGGTGTTTCTGTATCTCTATTATGTTGGTGCGGCTTCGGAACTTTTAAATATCTTGATATATCTCGAGAACTACGCATCTGATCAAAAAATATCATAGAACATAAAAAGCAGGAAACTTAATTCTCTACAAAAAAGGTCTCTTAACATTTTACCATAGCTCGCTTCGTTTCCGAGATATTTGCACATTTATCTCAAGGGAAGGGGCCTAACGGACATATTTCGAGATATTTCTTCTTCTTGTTGTTCTTCTTCTGCACAGCTAAACTGGAAGTGGCATTTCCAGCTCGCAATAGTGCAGAGTTATCTCAAAGAGAGGGGCCATGGTGTTTCTGTATCTCTATTATGTTGGTGCGGCTTCGGAACTTTTAAATATCTTGATATATCTCGAGAACTACGCATCTGATCAAAAAATATCATAGAAGATAAAAAGTAGGAAACTTAATTCTCTACAAAAAAGGTCTCTTAACATTTTGCCATAGCTCGCTTCGTTTCCGAGATATTTGCAGATTTATCTCAAGGGAAGGGGCCTGACGGACATATTTCGAGATATTTCTTCTTCTTGTTGTTCTTCTTCTGCACAGCTAAGCTGGAAGTGGCATTTACAGCTCGCAATAGTGCAGAGTTATCTCAAAGAAAGGGGCCACGGTGTTTCTGTATCTCTATTATGTTGGTTGCGGCTTCGGAACTTTTAAATATCTTGATATATCTCGAGAACTACGCATCTGATCAAAAAATATCATAGAACATAAAAAGTAGGAAACTTAATTCTCTACAAAAAACGTCTCTTAACATTTTGCCATAGCTCGCTTCGTTTCCGAGATATTTGCAGATTCAGCTCAAAGGAACTGGCCTGGCGGACATATTTCGAGATATTTCTTCTTCTTGTTGTTCTTCTTCTGCACAGCTAAGCTGGAAGTGGCATTTGCAGCTCGCAATAGTGCAGAGTTATCTCAAAGAAAGAGGCCACGGTGTTTTTGTATCTCTATTATGTTGGTGCGGCTTCGGAACTTTTAAATATCTTGATATATCTCGAGAACTACGCGTCTGATCAAAAAATATCATAGAACATAAAAAGTAGGAAACATACTTCTCTACAAAAACGGTCTCTTAACATTTTGCCATAGCTCGCTTCGTTTCCGAGATATTTGCAGATATATCTCAAGGGAAGGGGCCTGACGGACATATTTCGAGATATTTCTTCTTCTTGTTGTTCTTCTTCTGCACAGCTAAGCTGGAAGTGGCATTTGCGGCTCGCACTAGTGCACAGTTATCTCAAAGAAAGGGGCCACGGTGTTTCTGTATCTCTATTATGTTGGTGCGTCTTCGGAACTTTTAAATATCTCGATATATCTCGACAACTACGCTTCTGATCAAAAAATATCATCGAACATAAATTGTAGGAAACATAATTCTCTACAAAAAACGTCTCTTAACATTTTGCCATAGCTCGCTTCGTTTCCGAGATATTTGCAGATTCAGCTCAAAGGAACTGGCCTGACGGACATATTTCGAGATATTTCTTCTTCTTGTGGTTCTTGCTCTGCACAGCTAAGCTGGAAGTGGCATTTGCAGCTCGCAATAGTGCAAAGTTATCTCAAAGAAAGGGGCCACGGTGTTTCTGTATCTCTATTATGTTGGTGCGGCTTCGGAACTTTTAAATATCTCGATATATCTCGAAAACTACGCTTCTGATCAAAAAATATCATAGAACATAAATTGTAGGAAACATAATTCTCTACAAAAAAGGTCTCTTAACATTTTGCCATAGCTCTCTTCGTTTCCGAGATATTTGCAGATTTATCTCAAGGGAAGGGGCCTGACGGACATATTTCGAGATATTTCTTCTTCTTGTTGTTCTTCTTCTGCACAGCTAAATTGGAAGTGGCATTTCCAGCTCGTAATAGTGCAGAGTTATCTCAAAGAGAGGGGCCACGGTGTTTCTGTATCTCTATTATGTTGGTGCGGCTTCGGAACTTTTAAATATCTCGATATATCTCGAAAACTACGCTTCTGATCAAAAAATATCATAGAACATAAATTGTAGGAAACATAATTCTCTACAAAAAAGGTCTCTTAACATTTTACCATAGCTCGCTTCGTTTCCGAGATATTTGCAGATTTATCTCAAGGGAAGGGGCCTAACGGACATATTTCGAGATATTTCTGCTTCTTGTTGTTCTTCTTCTGCACAGCTAAGCTGGAAGTGGCATTTGCAGCTCGCAATAGTGCAGAGTTATCTCAAAGAAAGGGGCCACGGTGTTTCTGTATCTCTATTATGTTGGTGCGGCTTCGGAACTTTTAAATATCTCGATATATCTCGAAAACTACGCTTCTCATCAAAAAATATCATAGAACATAAATTGTAGGAAACATAATTCTCTACAAAAAAGGTCTCTTAACATTTTACCATAGCTCGCTTCGTTTCCGAGATATTTGCAGATTTATCTCAAGGGAAGGGGCCTAACGGACATATTTCGAGATATTTCTGCTTCTTGTTGTTCTTCTTCTGCACAGCTAAGCTGGAAGTGGCATTTGCAGCTCGCAATAGTGCAGAGTTATCTCAAAGAAAGGGGCCACGGTGTTTCTGTATCTCTATTATGTTGGTGCGGCTTCGGAACTTTTAAATATCTCGATATATCTCGAAAACTACGCTTCTGATCAAAAAATATCATAGAACATAAATTGTAGGAAACATAATTCTCTACAAAAAAGGTCTCTTAACATTTTGCCATAGCTCTCTTCGTTTCCGAAATATTTGCAGATTTATCTCAAGGGAAGGGGCCTGACGGACATATTTCGAGATATTTCTTCTTCTTGTTGTTCTTCTTCTGCACAGCTAAGCTGGAAGTGGCATTTGCAGCTCGCAATAGTGCAGAGTTATCTCAAAGAAAGGGGCCACGGTGTTTCTGTATCTCTATTATGTTGGTGCGGCATCGGAACTTTTAAATATCTTGATATATCTCGAGAACTACGCATCTGATCAAAAAATACCATAGAAGATAAAAAGTAGGAAACTTAATTCTCTACAAAAAAGGTCTCTTAACATTTTGCCATAGCTCGCTTCGTTTCCGAGATATTTGCAGATTTATCTCAAGGGAAGGGGCCTGACGGACATATTTCGCGATATTTCTTCTTCTTGTTGTTCTTCTTCTGCACAGCTAAGCTGGAAGTGGCATTTGCAGCTCGCAATAGTGCAGAGTTATCTCAAAGAAAGGGGCCACGGTGTTTCTGTATCTCTATTATGTTGGTGCGGCTTCGGAACTTTTAAATATCTTGATATATCTCGAGAACTACGCATCTGATCAAAAAATATCATAGAACATAAAAAGTAGGAAACTTAATTCTCTACAAAAAAGGTCTCTTAACATTTTGCCATAGCTCTCTTCGTTTCCGAGATATTTGCAGATTTATCTCAAGGGAAGGGGCCTAACGGACATATTTCGAGATATTTCTGCTTCTTGTTGTTCTTCTTCTGCACAGCTAAGCTGGAAGTGGCATTTGCAGCTCGCAATAGTGCAGAGTTATCTCAAAGAAAGGGGCCACGGTGTTTCTGTATCTCTATTATGTTGGTGCGGCTTCGGAACTTTTAAATATCTCGATATATCTCGAAAACTACGCTTCTGATCAAAAAATATCATAGAACATAAATTGTAGGAAACATAATTCTCTACAAAAAAGGTCTCTTAACATTTTGCCATAGCTCTCTTCGTTTCCGAAATATTTGCAGATTTATCTCAAGGGAAGGGGCCTGACGGACATATTTCGAGATATTTCTTCTTCTTGTTGTTCTTCTTCTGCACAGCTAAGCTGGAAGTGGCATTTGCAGCTCGCAATAGTGCAGAGTTATCTCAAAGAAAGGGGCCACGGTGTTTCTGTATCTCTATTATGTTGGTGCGGCATCGGAACTTTTAAATATCTTGATATATCTCGAGAACTACGCATCTGATCAAAAAATACCATAGAAGATAAAAAGTAGGAAACTTAATTCTCTACAAAAAAGGTCTCTTAACATTTTGCCATAGCTCTCTTCGTTTCCGAGATATTTGCAGATTTATCTCAAGGGAAGGGGCCTGACGGACATATTTCGAGATATTTCTTCTTCTTCTTATTCTTCTTCTGCACAGCTAAGCTGGAAGTGGCATTTGCAGCTCGCAATAGTGCAGAGTTATCTCAAAGAAAGGGGCCACGGTGTTTCTGTATCTCTATTATGTTGGTGCGGCTTCGGAACTTTTAAATATCTTGATATATCTCGAGAACTACGCATCTGATCAAAAAATATCATAGAACATCAAAAGTAGGAAACTTAATTCTCTACAAAAAAGGTCTCTTAACATTTTGCCATAGCTCGCTTCGTTTCCGAGATATTTGCAGATTTATCTCAAGGGAAGGGGCCTGACGGACATATTTCGAGATATTTCTTCTTCTTGTTGTTCTTCTTCTGCACAGCTAAGCTGGAAGTGGCATTTGCGGCTCGCACTAGTGCAGAGTTATCTCAAAGAAAGGGGCCACGGTGTTTCTGTATCTCTATTATGTTGGTGCGGCTTCGGAACTTTTAAATATCTCGATATATCTCGAAAACTACGCTTCTGATCAAAAAATATCATAGAACATAAATTGTAGGAAACATAATTCTCTACAAAAAACGTCTCTTAACATTTTGCCATAGCTCGCTTCGTTTCCGAGATATTTGCAGATTCAGCTCAAAGGAACTGGCCTGACGGACATATTTCGAGATATTTCTGCTTCTTGTTGTTCTTCTTCTGCACAGCTAAACTGGAAGTGGCATTTCCAGCTCGCACTAGTGCAGCGTTATCTCAAAGAAAGGGGCCACGGTGTTTCTGTATCTCCATTATGTTGGTGCGGCTTCGGAACTTTTAAATATCTCGATATATCTCGAAAACTACGCTTCTGATCAAAAAATATCATAGAACATAAATTGTAGGAAACATAATTCTCTACAAAAAACGTCTCTTAACATTTTGCCATAGCTCGCTTCGTTTCCGAGATATTTGCAGATTCAGCTCAAAGGAACTGGCCTGACGGACATATTTCGAGATATTTCTTCTTCTTGTTGTTCTTGCTCTGCACAGCTAAGCTGGAAGTGGCATTTGCAGCTCGCAATAGTGCAGAGTTATCTCAAAGAAAGGGGCCACGGTGTTTCTGTGTCTCTATTATGTTGGTGCGGCTTCGGAACTTTTAAATATCTCGATATATCTCGAAAACTACGCTTCTGATCAAAAAATATCATAGAACATAAATTGTAGGAAACATAATTCTCTACAAAAAAGGTCTCTTAACATTTTACCATAGCTCGCTTCGTTTCCGAGATATTTGCAGATTTATCTCAAGGGAAGGGGCCTAACGGACATATTTCGAGATATTTCTGCTTCTTGTTGTTCTTCTTCTGCACAGCTAAGCTGGAAGTGGCATTTGCAGCTCGCAATAGTGCAGAGTTATCTCAAAGAAAGGGGCCACGGTGTTTCTGTATCTCTATTATGTTGGTGCGGCTTCGGAACTTTTAAATATCTCGATATATCTCGAAAACTACGCTTCTGATCAAAAAATATCATAGAACATAAATTGTAGGAAACATAATTCTCTACAAAAAAGGTCTCTTAACATTTTGCCATAGCTCTCTTCGTTTCCGAAATATTTGCAGATTTATCTCAAGGGAAGGGGCCTGACGGACATATTTCGAGATATTTCTTCTTCTTGTTGTTCTTCTTCTGCACAGCTAAGCTGGAAGTGGCATTTGCAGCTCGCAATAGTGCAGAGTTATCTCAAAGAAAGGGGCCACGGTGTTTCTGTATCTCTATTATGTTGGTGCGGCATCGGAACTTTTAAATATCTTGATATATCTCGAGAACTACGCATCTGATCAAAAAATACCATAGAACATAAAAAGTAGGAAACTTAATTCTCTACAAAAAAGGTCTCTTAACATTTTGCCATAGCTCGCTTCGTTTCCGAGATATTTGCAGATTTATCTCAATGGAAGGGGCCTAACGGACATATTTCGAGATATTTCTGCTTCTTGTTGTTCTTCTTCTGCACAGCTAAACTGGAAGTGGCATTTCCAGCTCGCACTAGTGCAGCGTTATCTCAAAGAAAGGGGCCACGGTGTTTCTGTATCTCTATTATGTTGGTGCGGCTTCGGAACTTTTAAATATCTCGATATATCTCGAAAACTACGCTTCTGATCAAAAAATATCATAGAACATAAATTGTAGGAAACATAATTGTCTACAAAAAAGGTCTCTTAACATTTTACCATAGCTCGCTTCGTTTCCGAGATATTTGCAGATTTATCTCAAGGGAAGGGGCCTAACGGACATATTTCGAGATATTTCTTCTTCTTGTTGTTCTTCTTCTGCACAGCTAAGCTGGAAGTGGCATTTGCAGCTCGCAATAGTGCAGAGCTTTCTCAAAGAAAGGGGCCACGGTGTTTCGGTATCTCTATTATGTTGGTGCGGCTTCGGAACTTTTAAATATCTTGATATATCTCGAGAACTACGCATCTGATCAAAAAATATCATAGAGCATAAAAAGTAGGAAACTTAATTCTCTACAAAAAAGGTCTCTTAACATTTTGCCATAGCTCGCTTCGTTTCCGAGATATTTGCACATTTATCTCAAGGGAAGGGGCCTAACGGACATATTTCGAGATATTTCTTCTTCTTGTTGTTCTTCTTCTGCACAGCTAAACTGGAAGTGGCATTTCCAGCTCGCAATAGTGCAGAGTTATCTCAAAGAGAGGGGCCACGGTGTTTCTGTATCTCTATTATGTTGGTGCGGCTTCGGAACTTTTAAATATCTTGATATATCTCGAGAACTACGCATCTGATCAAAAAATATCATAGAAGATAAAAAGTAGGAAACTTAATTCTCTACAAAAAAGGTCTCTTAACATTTTGCCATAGCTCGCTTCGTTTCCGAGATATTTGCAGATTTATCTCAAGGGAAGGGGCCTGACGGACATATTTCGAGATATTTCTTCTTCTTGTTGTTCTTCTTCTGCACAGCTAAGCTGGAAGTGGCATTTACAGCTCGCAATAGTGCAGAGTTATCTCAAAGAAAGGGGCCACGGTGTTTCTGTATCTCTATTATGTTGGTTGCGGCTTCGGAACTTTTAAATATCTTGATATATCTCGAGAACTACGCATCTGATCAAAAAATATCATAGAACATAAAAAGTAGGAAACTTAATTCTCTACAAAAAAGGTCTCTTAACATTTTGCCATAGCTCGCTTCGTTTCCGAGATATTTGCATATTTATCTCAAGGGAAGGGGCCTGACGGACATATTTCGAGATATTTCTTCTTCTTGTTGTTCTTCTTCTGCACAGCTAAGCTGGAAGTGGCATTTACAGCTCGCAATAGTGCAGAGTTATATCAAAGAAAGGGGCCACGGTGTTTCTGTATCTCTATTATGTTGGTGCGGCTTCGGAACTTTTAAATATCTTGATATATCTCGAGAACTACGCATCTGATCAAAAAATATCATAGAACATGAAAAGTAGGAAACTTAATTCTCTACAAAAAAGGTCTCTTAACATTTTGCCATAGCTCTCTTCGTTTCCGAGATATTTGCAGATTTATCTCAAGGGAAGGGGCCTGACGGACATATTTCGCGATATTTCTTCTTCTTGTTGTTCTTCTTCTGCACAGCTAAGCTGGAAGTGGCATTTGCAGCTCGCAATAGTGCAGAGTTATCTCAAAGAAAGGGGCCACGGTGTTTCTGTATCTCTATTATGTTGGTGCGGCTTCGGAACTTTTAAATATCTTGATATATCTCGAGAACTACGCATCTGATCAAAAAATATCATAGAACATAAAAAGTAGGAAACTTAATTCTCTACAAAAAAGGTCTCCTAACATTTTGCCATAGCTCGCTTCGTTTCCGAGATATTTGCACATTTATCTCAAGGGAAGGGGCCTAACGGACATATTTCGAGATATTTCTTCTTCTTGTTGTTCTTCTTCTGCACAGCTAAACTGGAGGTGGCATTTCCAGCTCGCAATAGTGCAGAGTTATCTCAAAGAGAGGGGCCACGGTGTTTCTGTATCTCTATTATGTTGGTGCGGCTTCGGAACTTTTAAATATCTTGATATACCTCGAGAACTACGCATCTGATCAAAAAATATCATAGAAGATAAAAAGTAGGAAACCTAATTCTCTACAAAAAAGGTCTCTTAACATTTTGCCATAGCTCGCTTCGTTTCCGAGATATTTGCAGATTTATCTCAAGGGAAGGGGCCTGACGGACATATTTCGAGATATTTCTTCTTCTTGTTGTTCTTCTTCTGCACAGCTAAGCTGGAAGTGGCATTCGCGGCTCGCACTAGTGCAGAGTTATCTCAAAGAAAGGGGCCACGGTGTTTCTGTATCTCTATTATGTTGGTGCGGCTTCGGAACTTTTAAATATCTCGATATATCTCGAAAACTACGCTTCTGATCAAAAAATATCATAGAACATAAATTGTAGGAAACATAATTCTCTACAAAAAAGGTCTCTTAACATTTTGCCATAGCTCTCTTCGTTTCCGAGATATTTGCAGATTTATCTCAAGGGAAGGGGCCTGACGGACATATTTCGAGATATTTCTTCTTCTTGTTGTTCTTCTTCTGCACAGCTAAGCTGGAAGTGGCATTTGCGGCTCGCACTAGTGCAGAGTTATCTCAAAGAGAGGGGCCACGGTGTTTCTGTATCTCTATTATGTTGGTGCGGCTTCGGAACTTTTAAATATCTTGATATATCTCGAGAACTACGCATCTGATCAAAAAATATCATAGAAGATAAAAAGTAGGAAACTTAATTCTCTACAAAAAAGGTCTCTTAACATTTTGCCATAGCTCGCTTCGTTTCCGAGATATTTGCAGATTTATCTCAAGGGAAGGGGCCTGACGGACATATTTCGAGATATTTCTTCTTCTTGTTGTTCTTCTTCTGCACAGCTAAGCTGGAAGTGGCATTTACAGCTCGCAATAGTGCAGAGTTATCTCAAAGAAAGGGGCCACGGTGTTTCTGTATCTCTATTATGTTGGTTGCGGCTTCGGAACTTTTAAATATCTTGATATATCTCGAGAACTACGCATCTGATCAAAAAATATCATAGAACATAAAAAGTAGGAAACTTAATTCTCTACAAAAAAGGTATCTTAACATTTTGCCATAGCTCGCTTCGTTTCCGAGATATTTGCATATTTATCTCAAGGGAAGGGGCCTGACGGACATATTTCGAGATATTTCTTCTTCTTGTTGTTCTTCTTCTGCACAGCTAAGCTGGAAGTGGCATTTACAGCTCGCAATAGTGCAGAGTTATCTCAAAGAAAGGGGCCACGGTGTTTCTGTATCTCTATTATGTTGGTTGCGGCTTCGGAACTTTTAAATATCTTGATATATCTCGAGAACTACGCATCTGATCAAAAAATATCATAGAACATAAAAAGTAGGAAACTTAATTCTCTACAAAAAAGGTCTCTTAACATTTTGCCATAGCTCGCTTCGTTTCCGAGATATTTGCATATTTATCTCAAGGGAAGGGGCCTGACGGACATATTTCGAGATATTTCTTCTTCTTGTTGTTCTTCTTCTGCACAGCTAAGCTGGAAGTGGCATTTACAGCTCGCAATAGTGCAGAGTTATATCAAAGAAAGGGGCCACGGTGTTTCTGTATCTCTATTATGTTGGTGCGGCTTCGGAACTTTTAAATATCTTGATATATCTCGAGAACTACGCATCTGATCAAAAAATATCATAGAACATGAAAAGTAGGAAACTTAATTCTCTACAAAAAAGGTCTCTTAACATTTTGCCATAGCTCTCTTCGTTTCCGAGATATTTGCAGATTTATCTCAAGGGAAGGGGCCTGACGGACATATTTCGCGATATTTCTTCTTCTTGTTGTTCTTCTTCTGCACAGCTAAGCTGGAAGTGGCATTTGCAGCTCGCAATAGTGCAGAGTTATCTCAAAGAAAGGGGCCACGGTGTTTCTGTATCTCTATTATGTTGGTGCGGCTTCGGAACTTTTAAATATCTTGATATATCTCGAGAACTACGCATCTGATCAAAAAATATCATAGAACATAAAAAGTAGGAAACTTAATTCTCTACAAAAAAGGTCTCCTAACATTTTGCCATAGCTCGCTTCGTTTCCGAGATATTTGCACATTTATCTCAAGGGAAGGGGCCTAACGGACATATTTCGAGATATTTCTTCTTCTTGTTGTTCTTCTTCTGCACAGCTAAACTGGAAGTGGCATTTCCAGCTCGCAATAGTGCAGAGTTATCTCAAAGAGAGGGGCCACGGTGTTTCTGTATCTCTATTATGTTGGTGCGGCTTCGGAACTTTTAAATATCTTGATATATCTCGAGAACTACGCATCTGATCAAAAAATATCATAGAACATGAAAAGTAGGAAACTTAATTCTCTACAAAAAAGGTCTCTTAACATTTTGCCATAGCTCTCTTCGTTTCCGAGATATTTGCAGATTTATCTCAAGGGAAGGGGCCTGACGGACATATTTCGCGATATTTCTTCTTCTTGTTGTTCTTCTTCTGCACAGCTAAGCTGGAAGTGGCATTTGCAGCTCGCAATAGTGCAGAGTTATCTCAAAGAAAGGGGCCACGGTGTTTCTGTATCTCTATTATGTTGGCGCGGCTTCGGAACTTTTAAATATCTTGATATATCTCGAGAACTACGCATCTGATCAAAAAATATCATAGAACATAAAAAGTAGGAAACTTAATTCTCTACAAAAAAGGTCTCTTAACATTTTGCCATAGCTCGCTTCGTTTCCGAGATATTTGCATATTTATCTCAAGGGAAGGGGCCTGACGGACATATTTCGAGATATTTCTTCTTCTTGTTGTTCTTCTTCTGCACAGCTAAGCTGGAAGTGGCATTTACAGCTCGCAATAGTGCAGAGTTATATCAAAGAAAGGGGCCACGGTGTTTCTGTATCTCTATTATGTTGGTGCGGCTTCGGAACTTTTAAATATCTTGATATATCTCGAGAACTACGCATCTGATCAAAAAATATCATAGAACATGAAAAGTAGGAAACTTAATTCTCTACAAAAAAGGTCTCTTAACATTTTGCCATAGCTCTCTTCGTTTCCGAGATATTTGCAGATTTATCTCAAGGGAAGGGGCCTGACGGACATATTTCGCGATATTTCTTCTTCTTGTTGTTCTTCTTCTGCACAGCTAAGCTGGAAGTGGCATTTGCAGCTCGCAATAGTGCAGAGTTATCTCAAAGAAAGGGGCCACGGTGTTTCTGTATCTCTATTATGTTGGCGCGGCTTCGGAACTTTTAAATATCTTGATATATCTCGAGAACTACGCATCTGATCAAAAAATATCATAGAACATAAAAAGTAGGAAACTTAATTCTCTACAAAAAAGGTCTCTCAACATTTTGCCATAGCTCGCTTCGTTTCCGAGATATTTGCAGATTTATCTCAAGGGAAGTGGCCTGACGGACATATTTCGAGATATTTCTTCTTCTTGTTGTTCTTCTTCTGCACAGCTAAGCTGGAAGTGGCATTTGCGGCTCGCACTAGTGCAGAGTTATCTCAAAGAAAGGGGCCACGGTGTTTCTGTATCTCTATTATGTTGGTGCGGCTTCGGAACTTTTAAATATCTCGATATATCTCGAAAACTACGCTTCTGATCAAAAAATATCATAGAACATAAATTGTAGGAAACATAATTCTCTACAAAAAACGTCTCTTAACATTTTGCCATAGCTCGCTTGGTTTCCGAGATATTTGCAGATTTATCTCAAGGGAAGGGGCCTAACGGACATATTTCGAGATATTTCTGCTTCTTGTTGTTCTTCTTCTGCACAGCTAAGCTGGAAGTGGCATTTGCAGCTCGCAATAGTGCAGAGTTATCTCAAAGAAAGGGGCCACGGTGTTTCTGTATCTCTATTATGTTGGTGCGGCTTCGGAACTTTTAAATATCTCGATATATCTCGAAAACTACGCTTCTGATCAAAAAATATCATAGAACATAAATTGTAGGAAACATAATTCTCTACAAAAAAGGTCTCTTAACATTTTGCCATAGCTCTCTTCGTTTCCGAGATATTTGCAGATTTATCTCAAGGGAAGGGGCCTGACGGACATATTTCGAGATATTTCTTCTTCTTGTTGTTCTTCTTCTGCACAGCTAAGCTGGAAGTGGCATTTGCAGCTCGCAATAGTGCAGAGTTATCTCAAAGAGAGGGGCCACGGTGTTTCTGTATCTCTATTATGTTGGTGCGGCTTCGGAACTTTTAAATATCTTGATATATCTCGAGAACTACGCATCTGATCAAAAAATATCATAGAAGATAAAAAGTAGGAAACTTAATTCTCTACAAAAAAGGTCTCTTAACATTTTGCCATAGCTCGCTTCGTTTCCGAGATATTTGCAGATTTATCTCAAGGGAAGGGGCCTGACGGACATATTTCGAGATATTTCTTCTTCTTGTTGTTCTTCCTCTGCACAGCTAAGCTGGAAGTGGCATTTACAGCTCGCAATAGTGCAGAGTTATCTCAAAGAAAGGGGCCACGGTGTTTCTGTATCTCTATTATGTTGGTTGCGGCTTCGGAACTTTTAAATATCTTGATATATCTCGAGAACTACGCATCTGATCAAAAAATATCATAGAACATAAAAAGTAGGAAACTTAATTCTCTACAAAAAAGGTATCTTAACATTTTGCCATAGCTCGCTTCGTTTCCGAGATATTTGCATATTTATCTCAAGGGAAGGGGCCTGACGGACATATTTCGAGATATTTCTTCTTCTTGTTGTTCTTCTTCTGCACAGCTAAGCTGGAAGTGGCATTTACAGCTCGCAATAGTGCAGAGTTATATCAAAGAAAGGGGCCACGGTGTTTCTGTATCTCTATTATGTTGGTGCGGCTTCGGAACTTTTAAATATCTTGATATATCTCGAGAACTACGCATCTGATCAAAAAATATCATAGAACATGAAAAGTAGGAAACTTAATTCTCTACAAAAAAGGTCTCTTAACATTTTGCCATAGCTCTCTTCGTTTCCGAGATATTTGCATATTTATCTCAAGGGAAGTGGCCTGACGGACATATTTCGAGATATTTCTTCTTCTTGTTGTTCTTCTTCTGCACAGCTAAGCTGGAAGTGGCATTCGCGGCTCGCACTAGTGCAGAGTTATCTCAAAGAAAGGGGCCACGGTGTTTCTGTATCTCTATTATGTTGGTGCGGCTTCGGAACTTTTAAATATCTCGATATATCTCGAAAACTACGCTTCTGATCAAAAAATATCATATAACATAAAAAGTAGGAAACTTAATTCTCTACAAAAAAGGTCTCTCAACATTTTGCCATTGCTCGCTTCGTTTCCGAGATATTTGCAGATTTATCTCAAGGGAAGGGGCCTAACGGACATATTTCGAGATATTTCTGCTTCTTGTTGTTCTTCTTCTGCACAGCTAAGCTGGAAGTGGCATTTGCAGCTCGCAATAGTGCAGAGTTATCTCAAAGAAAGGGGCCACGGTGTTTCTGTATCTCTATTATGTTGGTGCGGCTTCGGAACTTTTAAATATCTCGATATATCTCGAAAACTACGCTTCTGATCAAAAAATATCATAGAACATAAATTGTAGGAAACATAATTCTCTACAAAAAAGGTCTCTTAACATTTTGCCATAGCTCTCTTCGTTTCCGAGATATTTGCAGATTTATCTCAAGGGAAGGGGCCTGACGGACATATTTCGAGATATTTCTTCTTCTTGTTGTTCTTCTTCTGCACAGCTAAGCTGGAAGTGGCATTTGCAGCTCGCAATAGTGCAGAGTTATCTCAAAGAAAGGGGCCACGGTGTTTCTGTATCTCTATTATGTTGGTGCGGCTTCGGAACTTTTAAATATCTTGATATATCTCGAGAACTACGCATCTGATCAAAAAATATCATAGAGCGTAAAAAGTAGGAAACTTAATTCTCTACAAAAAAGGTCTCTTAACATTTTGCCATAGCTCGCTTCGT
The DNA here is from genome assembly GCF_051020975.1 of Osmia lignaria lignaria. Classification (NCBI taxonomy): domain Eukaryota; kingdom Metazoa; phylum Arthropoda; class Insecta; order Hymenoptera; family Megachilidae; genus Osmia; species Osmia lignaria. The sequence goes on from NW_027478161.1 coordinate 5,038,408, forward strand.
TTCCGAGATATTTGCACATATATCTCAAGGGAAGGGGCCTAACGGACATATTTCGAGATATTTCTTCTTCTTGTTGTTCTTCTTCTGCACAGCTAAACTGGAAGTGGCATTTCCAGCTCGCACTAGTGCAGCGTTATCTCAAAGAAAGGGGCCGCGGTGTTTCTGTATCTCCATTATGTTGGTGCGGCTTCGGAACTTTAAAATATCTCGATATATCTCGAAAACTACGCTTCTGATCAAAAAATATCATAGAACATAAATTGTAGGAAACATAATTCTCTACAAAAAACGTCTCTTAACATTTTGCCATAGCTCGCTTCGTTTCCGAGATATTTGCAGATTTATCTCAAGGGAAGGGGCCTAACGGACATATTTCGAGATATTTCTGCTTCTTGTTGTTCTTCTTCTGCACAGCTAAGCTGGAAGTGGCATTTGCAGCTCGCAATAGTGCAGAGTTATCTCAAAGAAAGGGGCCACGGTGTTTCTGTATCTCTATTATGTTGTTGCGGCTTCGGAACTTTTAAATATCTCGATATATCTCGAAAACTACGCTTCTGATCAAAAAATATCATAGAACATAAATTGTAGGAAACATAATTCTCTACAAAAAAGGTCTCTTAACATTTTGCCATAGCTCTCTTCGTTTCCGAGATATTTGCAGATTTATCTCAAGGGAAGGGGCCTGACGGACATAGTTCGAGATATTTCTTCTTCTTGTTGTTCTTCTTCTGCACAGCTAAGCTGGAAGTGGCATTTGCAGCTCGCAATAGTGCAGAGTTATCTCAAAGAAAGGGGCCACGGTGTTTCTGTATCTCTATTATGTTGGTGCGGCTTCGGAACTTTTAAATATCTTGATATATCTCGAGAACTACGCATCTGATCAAAAAATATCATAGAGCATAAAAAGTAGGAAACTTAATTCTCTACAAAAAAGGTCTCTTAACATTTTGCCATAGCTCTCTTCGTTTCCGAGATATTTGCAGATTTATCTCAAGGGAAGTGGCCTGACGGACATATTTCGAGATATTTCTTCTTCTTGTTGTTCTTCTTCTGCACAGCTAAGCTGGAAGTGGCATTTGCGGCTCGCACTAGTGCAGAGTTATCTCAAAGAAAGGGGCCACGGTGTTTCTGTATCTCTATTATGTTGGTGCGGCTTCGGAACTTTTAAATATCTCGATATATCTCGAAAACTACGCTTCTGATCAAAAAATATCATAGAACATAAATTGTAGGAAACATAATTCTCTACAAAAAACGTCTCTTAACATTTTGCCATAGCTCGCATCGTTTCCGAGATATTTGCAGATTCAGCTCAAAGGAACTGGCCTGACGGATATATTTCGAGATATTTCTTCTTCTTGTTGTTCTTGCTCTGCACAGCTAAGCTGGAAGTGGCATTTGCAGCTCGCAATAGTGCAGAGTGATCTCAAAGAAAGGGGCCACGGTGTTTCTGTATCTCTATTATGTTGGTGCGGCATCGGAACTTTTAAATATCTTGATATATCTCGAGAACTACGCATCTGATCAAAAAATATCATAGAACATAAAAAGTAGGAAACTTAATTCTCTACAAAAAAGGTCTCTTAACATTTTGCCATAGCTCGCTTCGTTTCCGAGATATTTGCAGATTTATCTCAAGGGAAGGGGCCTAACGGACATATTTCGAGATATTTCTGCTTCTTGTTGTTCTTCTTCTGCACAGCTAAACTGGAAGTGGCATTTCCAGCTCGCACTAGTGCAGCGTTATCTCAAAGAAAGGGGCCACGGTGTTTCTGTATCTCCATTATGTTGGTGCGGCTACGGAACCTTAAAATATCTCGATATATCTCGAAAACTACGCTTCTGATCAAAAAATATCATAGAACATAAATTGTAGGAAACATAATTCTCTACAAAAAACGTCTCTTAACATTTTGCCATAGCTCGCTTCGTTTCCGAGATATTTGCAGATTTATCTCAAGGGAAGGGGCCTAACGGACATATTTCGAGATATTTCTGCTTCTTGTTGTTCTTCTTCTGCACAGCTAAGCTGGAAGTGGCATTTGCAGCTCGCAATAGTGCAGAGTTATCTCAAAGAAAGGGGCCACGGTGTTTCTGTATCTCTATTATGTTGGTGCGGCTTCGGAACTTTTAAATATCTTGATATATCTCGAGAACTACGCATCTGATCAAAAAATATCATAGAGCATAAAAAGTAGGAAACTTAATTCTCTACAAAAAAGGTCTCTTAACATTTTGCCATAGCTCGCTTCGTTTCCGAGATATTTGCACATTTATCTCAAGGGAAGGGGCCTAACGGACATATTTCGAGATATTTCTTCTTCTTGTTGTTCTTCTTCTGCACAGCTAAACTGGAAGTGGCATTTCCAGCTCGCAATAGTGCAGAGTTATCTCAAAGAGAGGGGCCACGGTGTTTCTGTATCTCTATTATGTTGGTGCAGCTTCGGAACTTTTAAATATCTTGATATATCTCGAGAACTACGCATCTGATCAAAAAATATCAGAGAACATAAATTGTAGGAAACATAATTCTCTACAGAAAACGTCTCTTAACATTTTGCCATAGCTCGCTTCGTTTCCGAGATATTTGCAGATTCAGCTCAAAGGAACTGGCCTGACGGACATATTTCGAGATATTTCTTCTTCTTGTTGTTCTTGCTCTGCACAGCTAAGCTGGAAGTGGCATTTGCAGCTCGCAATAGTGCCGAGTTATCTCAAAGAAAGGTGCCACGGTGTTTCTGTATCTCTATTATGTTGGTGCGGCTTCGGAACTTTTAAATATCTCGATATATCTCGAAAACTACGCTTCTGATCAAAAAATATCATAGAACATAAATTGTAGGAAACATAATTCTCTACAAAAAAGGTCTCTTAACATTTTACCATAGCTCGCTTTGTTTCCGAGATATTTGCAGATATATCTCAAGGGAAGGGGCCTGACGGACATATTTCGAGATATTTCTTCTTCTTGTTGTTCTTCTTCTGCACAGCTAAGCTGGAAGTGGCATTTGCGGCTCGCACTATTGCAGAGTTATCTCAAAGAAAGGGGCCACGGTGTTTCTGTATCTCTATTATGTTGGTGCGGCTTCGGAACTTTTCAATATCTCGATATATCCCGAAAACTACGCTTCTGATCAAAAAATATCATAGAACGTAAATTGTAGGAAACATAATTCTCTACAAAAAAGGTCTCTTAACATTTTGCCATAGCTCGCTTCGTTTCCGAGATATTTGCAGATATATCTCAAGGGCAGGGGCCTGACGGACATATTTCGAGATATTTCTTCTTCTTGTTGTTCTTCTTCTGCACAGCTAAGCTGGAAGTGGCATTTGCAGCTCGCAATAGTGCAGAGTTATCTCAAAGAAAGGGGCCACGGTGTTTCTGTATCTCTATTATGTTGGTGCGGCTTCGGAACTTTTAAATATCTCGATATATCTCGAAAACTACGCTTCTGATCAAAAAATATCATAGAACATAAATTGTAGGAAACATAATTCTCTACAAAAAAGGTCTCTTAACATTTTACCATGGCTCGCTTCGTTTCCGAGATATTTGCAGATTTATCTCAAGGGAAGGGGCCTAACGGACATATTTCGAGATATTTCTTCTTCTTGTTGTTCTTCTTCTGCACAGCTAAGCTGGAAGTGGCATTTGCAGCTCGCAATAGTGCAGAGCTTTCTCAAAGAAAGGGGCCACGGTGTTTCGGTATCTCTATTATGTTGGTGCGGCTTCGGAACTTTTAAGTATCTTGATATATCTCGAGAACTGCGCATCTGATCAAAAAATATCATAGAACATAAAAAGTAGGAAACTTAATTCTCTACAAAAAAGGTCTCTTAACATTTTGCCATAGCTCGCTTCGTTTCCGAGATATTTGCAGATTTATCTCAAGGGAAGGGGCCTAACGGACATATTTCGAGATATTTCTGCTTCTTGTTGTACTTCTTCTGCACAGCTAAGCTGGAAGTGGCATTTGCAGCTCGCAATAGTGCAGAGTTATCTCAAAGAAAGGGGCCACGGTGTTTCTGTATCTCTATTATGTTGGTGCGGCTTCGGAACTTTTAAATATCTCGATATATCTCGAAAACTACGCTTCTGATCAAAAAATATCAGAGAACATAAATTGTAGGAAACATAATTCTCTACAAAAAAGGTCTCTTAACATTTTGCCATAGCTCTCTTCGTTTCCGAGATATTTGCAGATTTATCTCAAGGGAAGGGGCCTGACGGACATAGTTCGAGATATTTCTTCTTCTTGTTGTTCTTCTTCTGCACAGCTAAGCTGGAAGTGGCATTTGCAGCTCGCAATAGTGCAGAGTTATCTCAAAGAAAGGGGCCACGGTGTTTCTGTATCTCTATTATGTTGGTGCGGCTTCGGAACTTTTAAATATCTTGATATATCTCGAGAACTACGCATCTGATCAAAAAATATCATAGAGCATAAAAAGTAGGAAACTTAATTCTCTACAAAAAAGGTCTCTTAACATTTTGCCATAGCTCTCTTCGTTTCCGAGATATTTGCAGATTTATCTCAAGGGAAGTGGCCTGACGGACATATTTCGAGATATTTCTTCTTCTTGTTGTTCTTCTTCTGCACAGCTAAGCTGGAAGTGGCATTTGCGGCTCGCACTAGTGCAGAGTTATCTCAAAGAAAGGGGCCACGGTGTTTCTGTATCTCTATTATGTTGGTGCGGCTTCGGAACTTTTAAATATCTCGATATATCTCGAAAACTACGCTTCTGATCAAAAAATATCATAGAACATAAATTGTAGGAAACATAATTCTCTACAAAAAACGTCTCTTAACATTTTGCCATAGCTCGCTTCGTTTCCGAGATATTTGCAGATTCAGCTCAAAGGAACTGGCCTGACGGATATATTTCGAGATATTTCTTCTTCTTGTTGTTCTTTCTCTGCACAGCTAAGCTGGAAGTGGCATTTGCAGCTCGCAATAGTGCAGAGTGATCTCAAAGAAAGGGGCCACGGTGTTTCTGTATCTCTATTATGTTGGTGCGGCATCGGAACTTTTAAATATCTTGATATATCTCGAGAACTACGCATCTGATCAAAAAATATCATAGAACATAAAAAGTAGGAAACTTAATTCTCTACAAAAAAGGTCTCTTAACATTTTGCCATAGCTCGCTTCGTTTCCGAGATATTTGCAGATTTATCTCAAGGGAAGGGGCCTAACGGACATATTTCGAGATATTTCTGCTTCTTGTTGTTCTTCTTCTGCACAGCTAAACTGGAAGTGGCATTTCCAGCTCGCACTAGTGCAGCGTTATCTCAAAGAAAGGGGCCACGGTGTTTCTGTATCTCCATTATGTTGGTGCGGCTACGGAACCTTAAAATATCTCGATATATCTCGAAAACTACGCTTCTGATCAAAAAATATCATAGAACATAAATTGTAGGAAACATAATTCTCTACAAAAAACGTCTCTTAACATTTTGCCATAGCTCGCTTCGTTTCCGAGATATTTGCAGATTTATCTCAAGGGAAGGGGCCTAACGGACATATTTCGAGATATTTCTGCTTCTTGTTGTTCTTCTTCTGCACAGCTAAGCTGGAAGTGGCATTTGCAGCTCGCAATAGTGCAGAGTTATCTCAAAGAAAGGTGCCACGGTGTTTCTGTATCTCTATTATGTTGGTGCGGCTTCGGAACTTTTAAATATCTCGATATATCTCGAAAACTACGCTTCTGATCAAAAAATATCATAGAACATAAATTGTAGGAAACATAATTCTCTACAAAAAACGTCTCTTAACATTTTGCCATAGCTCGCTTCGTTTCCGAGATATTTGCAGATTCAGCTCAAAGGAACTGGCCTGACGGACATATTTCGAGATATTTCTTCTTCTTGTTGTTCTTGCTCTGCACAGCTAAGCTGGAAGTGGCATTTGCAGCTCGCAATAGTGCAGAGTTATCTCAAAGAAAGGGGCCACGGTGTTTCTGTATCTCTATTATGTTGGTGCGGCTTCTGAACTTTTAAATATCTTGATATATCTCGAGAACTACGCATCTGATCAAAAAATATCATAGAGCATAAAAAGTAGGAAACTTAATTCTCTACAAAAAAGGTCTCTTAACATTTTGCCATAGCTCGCTTCGTTTCCGAGATATTTGCACATATATCTCAAGGGAAGGGGCCTAACGGACATATTTCGAGATATTTCTTCTTCTTGTTGTTCTTCTTCTGCACAGCTAAACTGGAAGTGGCATTTCCAGCTCGCAATAGTGCAGAGTTATCTCAATGAGAGGGGCCACGGTGTTTCTGTATCTCTATTATGTTGGTGCGGCATCGGAACTTTTAAATATCTTGATATATCTCGAGAACTACGCATCTGATCAAAAAATATCATAGAACATAAAAAGTAGGAAACTTAATTCTGTACAAAAAAGGTCTCTTAACATTTTGCCATAGCTCGCTTCGTTTCCGAGATATTTGCAGATTTATCTCAAGGGAAGGGGCCTAACGGACATATTTCGAGATATTTCTGCTTCTTGTTGTTCGTCTTCTGCACAGCTAAGCTGGAAGTGGCATTTGCAGCTCGCAATAGTGCAGAGTTATCTCAAAGAAAGGGGCCACGGTGTTTCTGTATCTCTATTATGTTGGCGCGGCTTCGGAACTTTTAAATATCTCGATATATCTCGAAAACTACGCTTCTGATCAAAAAATATCATAGAACATAAATTGTAGGAAACATAATTCTCTACAAAAAAGGTCTCTTAACATTTTGCCATAGCTCTCTTCGTTTCCGAGATATTTGCAGATTTATCTCAAGGGAAGCGGCCTGACGGACATATTTCGAGATATTTCTTCTTCTTGTTGTTCTTCTTCTGCACAGCTAAGCTGGAAGTGGCATTTGCAGCTCGCAATAGTGCAGAGTTATCTCAATGAGAGGGGCCACGGTGTTTCTGTATCTCTATTATGTTGGTGCGGCATCGGAACTTTTAAATATCTTGATATATCTCGAGAACTACGCATCTGATCAAAAAATATCATAGAACATAAAAAGTAGGAAACTTAATTCTCTACAAAAAAGGTCTCTTAACATTTTGCCATATCTCGCTTCGTTTCCGAGATATTTGCAGATTTATCTCAAGGGAAGGGGCCTAACGGACATATTTCGAGATATTTCTGCTTCTTGTTGTTCTTCTTCTGCACAGCTAAACTGGAAGTGGCATTTCCAGCTCGCACTAGTGCAGCGTTATCTCAAAGAAAGGGGCCACGGTGTTTCTGTATCTCCATTATGTTGGTGCGGCTTCGGAACTTTAAAATATCTCGATATATCTCGAAAACTACGCTTCTGATCAAAAAATATCATAGAACATAAATTGTAGGAAACATAATTCTCTACAAAAAACGTCTCTTAACATTTTGCCATAGCTCGCTTCGTTTCCGAGATATTTGCAGATTCAGCTCAAAGGAACTGGCCTGACGGACATATTTCGAGATATTTCTTCTTCTTGTTGTTCTTGCTCTGCACAGCTAAGCTGGAAGTGGCATTTGCAGCTCGCAATAGTGCAGAGTTATCTCAAAGAAAGGGGCCACGGTGTTTCTGTATCTCTATTATGTTGGTGCGGCTTCGGAACTTTTAAATATCTTGATATATCTCGAGAACTACGCATCTGATCAAAAAATATCATAGAGCATAAAAAGTAGGAAACTTAATTCTCTACAAAAAAGGTCTCTTAACATTTTGCCATAGCTCGCTTCGTTTCCGAGATATTTGCACATATATCTCAAGGGAAGGGGCCTAACGGACATATTTCGAGATATTTCTTCTTCTTGTTGTTCTTCTTCTGCACAGCTAAACTGGAAGTGGCATTTCCAGCTCGCAATAGTGCAGAGTTATCTCAATGAGAGGGGCCACGGTGTTTCTGTATCTCTATTATGTTGGTGCGGCATCGGAACTTTTAAATATCTTGATATATCTCGAGAACTACGCATCTGATCAAAAAATATCATAGAACATAAAAAGTAGGAAACTTAATTCTCTACAAAAAAGGTCTCTTAACATTTTGCCATAGCTCGCTTCGTTTCCGAGATATTTGCAGATTTATCTCAAGGGAAGGGGCCTAACGGACATATTTCGAGATATTTCTGCTTCTTGTTGTTCTTCTTCTGCACAGCTAAACTGGAAGTGGCATTTCCAGCTCGCACTAGTGCAGCGTTATCTCAAAGAAAGGGGCCACGGTGTTTCTGTATCTCCATTATGTTGGTGCGGCTTCGGAACTTTAAAATATCTCGATATATCTCGAAAACTACGCTTCTGATCAAAAAATATCATAGAACATAAATTGTAGGAAACATAATTCTCTACAAAAAACGTCTCTTAACATTTTGCCATAGCTCGCTTCGTTTCCGAGATATTTGCAGATTCAGCTCAAAGGAACTGGCCTGACGGACATATTTCGAGATATTTCTTCTTCTTGTTGTTCTTGCTCTGCACAGCTAAGCTGGAAGTGGCATTTGCAGCTCGCAGTAGTGCAGAGTTATCTCAAAGAAAGGGGCCACGGTGTTTCTGTATCTCTATTATGTTGGTGCGGCTTCGGAACTTTTAAATATCTCGATATATCTCGAAAACTACGCTTCTGATCAAAAAATATCATAGAACATAAATTGTAGGAAACATAATTCTCTACAAAAAAGGTCTCTTAACATTTTACCATAGCTCGCTTCGTTTCCGAGATATTTGCAGATTTATCTCAAGGGAAGGGGCCTAACGGACATATTTCGAGATATTTCTTCTTCTTGTTGTTCTTCTTCTGCACAGCTAAGCTGGAAGTGGCATTTGCAGCTCGCAATAGTGCAGAGCTTTCTCAAAGAAAGGGGCCACGGTGTTTCGGTATCTCTATTATATTGGTGCGGCTTCGGAACTTTTAAGTATCTTGCTATATCTCGAGAACTGCGCATCTGATCAAAAAATATCATAGAACATAAAAAGTAGGAAACTTAATTCTCTACAAAAAAGGTCTCTTAACATTTTGCCATAGCTCGCTTCGTTTCCGAGATATTTGCAGATTTATCTCAAGGGAAGGGGCCTAACGGACATATTTCGAGATATTTCTGCTTCTTGTTGTTCGTCTTCTGCACAGCTAAGCTGGAAGTGGCATTTGCAGCTCGCAATAGTGCAGAGTTATCTCAAAGAAAGGGGCCACGGTGTTTCTGTATCTCTATTATGTTGGCGCGGCTTCGGAACTTTTAAATATCTCGATATATCTCGAAAACTACGCTTCTGATCAAAAAATATCATAGAACATAAATTGTAGGAAACATAATTCTCTACAAAAAAGGTCTCTTAACATTTTGCCATAGCTCTCTTCGTTTCCGAGATATTTGCAGATTTATCTCAAGGGAAGCGGCCTGACGGACATATTTCGAGATATTTCTTCTTCTTGTTGTTCTTCTTCTGCACAGCTAAGCTGGAAGTGGCATTTGCAGCTCGCACTAGTGCAGCGTTATCTCAAAGAAAGGGGCCACGGTGTTTCTGTATCTCCATTATGTTGGTGCGGCTTCGGAACTTTAAAATATCTCGATATATCTCGAAAACTACGCTTCTGATCAAAAAATATCATAGAACATAAATTGTAGGAAACATAATTCTCTACAAAAAACGTCTCTTAACATTTTGCCATAGCTCGCTTCGTTTCCGAGATATTTGCAGATTCAGCTCAAAGGAACTGGCCTGACGGACATATTTCGAGATATTTCTTCTTCTTGTTGTTCTTGCTCTGCACAGCTAAGCTGGAAGTGGCATTTGCAGCTCGCAATAGTGCAGAGTTATCTCAAAGAAAGGGGCCACGGTGTTTCTGTATCTCTATTATGTTGGTGCGGCTTCTGAACTTTTAAATATCTTGATATATCTCGAGAACTACGCATCTGATCAAAAAATATCATAGAGCATAAAAAGTAGGAAACTTAATTCTCTACAAAAAAGGTCTCTTAACATTTTGCCATAGCTCGCTTCGTTTCCGAGATATTTGCACATATATCTCAAGGGAAGGGGCCTAACGGACATATTTCGAGATATTTCTTCTTCTTGTTGTTCTTCTTCTGCACAGCTAAACTGGAAGTGGCATTTCCAGCTCGCAATAGTGCAGAGTTATCTCAATGAGAGGGGCCACGGTGTTTCTGTATCTCTATTATGTTGGTGCGGCATCGGAACTTTTAAATATCTTGATATATCTCGAGAACTACGCATCTGATCAAAAAATATCATAGAACATAAAAAGTAGGAAACTTAATTCTCTACAAAAAAGGTCTCTTAACATTTTGCCATAGCTCGCTTCGTTTCCGAGATATTTGCAGATTTATCTCAAGGGAAGGGGCCTAACGGACATATTTCGAGATATTTCTGCTTCTTGTTGTTCGTCCTCTGCACAGCTAAGCTGGAAGTGGCATTTGCAGCTCGCAATAGTGCAGAGTTATCTCAAAGAAAGGGGCCACGGTGTTTCTGTATCTCTATTATGTTGGCGCGGCTTCGGAACTTTTAAATATCTCGATATATCTCGAAAACTACGCTTCTGATCAAAAAGTATCATAGAACATAAATTGTAGGAAACATAATTCTCTACAAAAAAGGTCTCTTAACATTTTGCCATAGCTCTCTTCGTTTCCGAGATATTTGCAGATTTATCTCAAGGGAAGCGGCCTGACGGACATATTTCGAGATATTTCTTCTTCTTGTTGTTCTTCTTCTGCACAGCTAAGCTGGAAGTGGCATTTGCAGCTCGCAATAGTGCAGAGTTATCTCAATGAGAGGGGCCACGGTGTTTCTGTATCTCTATTATGTTGGTGCGGCATCGGAACTTTTAAACATCTTGATATATCTCGAGAACTACGCATCTGATCAAAAAATATCATAGAACATAAAAAGTAGGAAACTTAATTCTCTACAAAAAAGGTCTCTTAACATTTTGCCATAGCTCGCTTCGTTTCCGAGATATTTGCAGATTTATCTCAAGGGAAGGGGCCTAACGGACATATTTCGAGATATTTCTGCTTCTTGTTGTTCTTCTTCTGCACAGCTAAACTGGAAGTGGCATTTCCAGCTCGCACTAGTGCAGCGTTATCTCAAAGAAAGGGGCCACGGTGTTTCTGTATCTCCATTATGTTGGTGCGGCTTCGGAACTTTAAAATATCTCGATATATCTCGAAAACTACGCTTCTGATCAAAAAATATCATAGAACATAAATTGTAGGAAACATAATTCTCTACAAAAAACGTCTCTTAACATTTTGCCATAGCTCGCTTCGTTTCCGAGATATTTGCAGATTCAGCTCAAAGGAACTGGCCTGACGGACATATTTCGAGATATTTCTTCTTCTTGTTGTTCTTGCTCTGCACAGCTAAGCTGGAAGTGGCATTTGCAGCTCGCAATAGTGCAGAGTTATCTCAAAGAAAGGGGCCACGGTGTTTCTGTATCTCTATTATGTTGGTGCGGCTTCGGAACTTTTAAATATCTTGATATATCTCGAGAACTACGCATCTGATCAAAAAATATCATAGAGCATAAAAAGTAGGAAACTTAATTCTCTACAAAAAAGGTCTCTTAACATTTTGCCATAGCTCGCTTCGTTTCCGAGATATTTGCACATATATCTCAAGGGAAGGGGCCTAACGGACATATTTCGAGATATTTCTTCTTCTTGTTGTTCTTCTTCTGCACAGCTAAACTGGAAGTGGCATTTCCAGCTCGCAATAGTGCAGAGTTATCTCAATGAGAGGGGCCACGGTGTTTCTGTATCTCTATTATGTTGGTGCGGCATCGGAACTTTTAAATATCTTGATATATCTCGAGAACTACGCATCTGATCAAAAAATATCATAGAACATAAAAAGTAGGAAACTTAATTCTCTACAAAAAAGGTCTCTTAACATTTTGCCATAGCTCGCTTCGTTTCCGAGATATTTGCAGATTTATCTCAAGGGAAGGGGCCTAACGGACATATTTCGAGATATTTCTGCTTCTTGTTGTTCTTCTTCTGCACAGCTAAACTGGAAGTGGCATTTCCAGCTCGCACTAGTGCAGCGTTATCTCAAAGAAAGGGGCCACGGTGTTTCTGTATCTCCATTATGTTGGTGCGGCTTCGGAACTTTAAAATATCTCGATATATCTCGAAAACTACGCTTCTGATCAAAAAATATCATAGAACATAAATTGTAGGAAACATAATTCTCTACAAAAAACGTCTCTTAACATTTTGCCATAGCTCGCTTCGTTTCCGAGATATTTGCAGATTCAGCTCAAAGGAACTGGCCTGACGGACATATTTCGAGATATTTCTTCTTCTTGTTGTTCTTGCTCTGCACAGCTAAGCTGGAAGTGGCATTTGCAGCTCGCAGTAGTGCAGAGTTATCTCAAAGAAAGGGGCCACGGTGTTTCTGTATCTCTATTATGTTGGTGCGGCTTCGGAACTTTTAAATATCTCGATATATCTCGAAAACTACGCTTCTGATCAAAAAATATCATAGAACATAAATTGTAGGAAACATAATTCTCTACAAAAAAGGTCTCTTAACATTTTACCATAGCTCGCTTCGTTTCCGAGATATTTGCAGATTTATCTCAAGGGAAGGGGCCTAACGGACATATTTCGAGATATTTCTTCTTCTTGTTGTTCTTCTTCTGCACAGCTAAGCTGGAAGTGGCATTTGCAGCTCGCAATAGTGCAGAGTTATCTCAAAGAAAGGGGCCACGGTGTTTCGGTATCTCTATTATGTTGGTGCGGCTTCGGAACTTTTAAATATCTTGATATATCTCGAGAACTACGCATCTGATCAAAAAATATCATAGAGCCTAAAAAGTAGGAAACTTAATTCTCTACAAAAAAGGTCTCTTAACATTTTGCCATAGCTCGCTTCGTTTCCGAGATATTTGCAGATTTATCTCAAGAGAAGGGGCCTGACGGACATATTTCGAGATATTTCTTCTTCTTGTTGTTCTTCTTCTGCACAGCTAAGCTGGATGTGGCATTTACAGCTCGCAATAGTGCAGAGTTATCTCAAAGAAAGGGGCCACGGTGTTTCTGTATCTCTATTATGTTGGTGCGGCTTCGGAACTTTTAAATATCTTGATATATCTCGAAAACTACGCTTCTGATCAAAAAATATCATAGAACATAAATTGTAGGAAACATAATTCTCTACAAAAAACGTCTCTTAACATTTTGCCATAGCTCGCTTCGTTTCCGAGATATTTGCAGATTCAGCTCAAAGGAAGCGGCCTGACGGACATATTTCGAGATATTTCTTCTTCTTGTTGTTCTTCTTCTGCACAGCTAAGCTGGAAGTGGCATTTGCAGCTCGCAATAGTGCAGAGTTATCTCAAAGAAAGGGGCCACGGTGTTTCTGTATCTCTATTATGTTGGTGCGGCTTCGGAACTTTTAAATATCTTGATATATCTCGAAAACTACGCTTCTGATCAAAAAATATCATAGAACATAAATTGTAGGAAACATAATTCTCTACAAAAAACGTCTCTTAACATTTTGCCATAGCTCGCTTCGTTTCCGAGATATTTGCAGATTCAGCTCAAAGGAACTGGCCTGACGGACATATTTCGAGATATTTCTTCTTCTTGTTGTTCTTGCTCTGCACAGCTAAGCTGGGAGTGGCATTTGCAGCTCGCAATAGTGCAGAGTTATCTCAAAGAAAGGGGCCACGGTGTTTCTGTATCTCTATTATGTTGGTGCGGCTTCGGAACTTTTAAATATCTCGATATATCTCGAAAACTACGCTTCTGATCAAAAAATATCATAGAACATAAATTGTAGGAAACATAATTCTCTACAAAAAAGGTCTCTTAACATTTTACCATAGCTCGCTTCGTTTCCGAGATATTTGCAGATTTATCTCAAGGGAAGGGGCCTAACGGACATATTTCGAGATATTTCTTCTTCTTGTTGTTCTTCTTCTGCACAGCTAAGCTGGAAGTGGCATTTGCAGCTCGCAATAGTGCAGAGCTTTCTCAAAGAAAGGGGCCACGGTGTTTCGGTATCTCTATTATGTTGGTGCGGCTTCGGAACTTTTAAATATCTCGATATATCTCGAAAACTACGCTTCTGATCAAAAAATATCATAGAACATAAATTGTAGGAAACATAATTCTCTACAAAAAAGGTCTCTTAACATTTTGCCATAGCTCTCTTCGTTTCCGAGATATTTGCAGATTTATCTCAAGGGAAGGGGCCTGACGGACATATTTCGAGATATTTCTTCTTCTTGTTGTTCTTCTTCTGCACAGCTAAGCTGGAAGTGGCATTTGCAGCTCGCAATAGTGCAGAGTTATCTCAAAGAAAGGGGCCACGGTGTTTCTGTATCTCTATTATGTTGGTGCGGCTTCGGAACTTTTAAATATCTTGATATATCTCGAGAACTACGCATCTGATCAAAAAATATCATAGAGCATAAAAAGTAGGAAACTTAATTCTCTACAAAAAAGGTCTCTTAACATTTTGCCATAGCTCGCTTCGTTTCCGAGATATTTGCACATATATCTCAAGGGAAGGGGCCTAACGGACATATTTCGAGATATTTCTTCTTCTTGTTGTTCTTCTTCTGCACAGCTAAACTGGAAGTGGCATTTCCAGCTCGCAATAGTGCAGAGTTATCTCAATGAGAGGGGCCACGGTGTTTCTGTATCTCTATTATGTTGGTGCGGCATCGGAACTTTTAAATATCTTGATATATCTCGAGAACTACGCATCTGATCAAAAAATATCATAGAACATAAAAAGTAGGAAACTTGAATCTCTACAAAAAAGGTCTCTTAACATTTTGCCATAGCTCGCTTCGTTTCCGAGATATTTGCAGATTTATCTCGAGGGAAGGGGCCTAACGGACATATTTCGAGATATTTCTGCTTCTTGTTGTTCTTCTTCTGCACAGCTAAACTGGAAGTGGCATTTCCAGCTCGCACTAGTGCAGCGTTATCTCAAAGAAAGGGGCCACGGTGTTTCTGTATCTCTATTATGTTGGTGCGGCTTCGGAACTTTTAAATATCTTGATATATCTCGAGAACTACGCATCTGATCAAAAAATATCATAGAGCATAAAAAGTAGGAAACTTAATTCTCTACAAAAAAGGTCTCTTAACATTTTGCCATAGCTCGCTTCGTTTTCGAGATATTTGCACATATATCTCAAGGGAAGGGGCCTAACGGACATATTTCGAGATATTTCTTCTTCTTGTTGTTCTTCTTCTGCACAGCTAAACTGGAAGTGGCATTTCCAGCTCGCAATAGTGCAGAGTTATCTCAATGAGAGGGGCCACGGTGTTTCTGTATCTCTATTATGTTGGTGCGGCATCGGAACTTTTAAATATCTTGATATATCTCGAGAACTACGCATCTGATCAAAAAATATCATAGAACATAAAAAGTAGGAAACTTAATTCTCTACAAAAAAGGTCTCTTAACATTTTGCCATAGCTCGCTTCGTTTCCGAGATATTTGCAGATTTATCTCAAGGGAAGGGGCCTAACGGACATATTTCGAGATATTTCTGCTTCTTGTTGTTCTTCTTCTGCACAGCTAAACTGGAAGTGGCATTTCCAGCTCGCACTAGTGCAGCGTTATCTCAAAGAAAGGGGCCACGGTGTTTCTGTATCTCCATTATGTTGGTGCGGCTTCGGAACTTTAAAATATCTCGATATATCTCGAAAACTACGCTTCTGATCAAAAAATATCATAGAACATAAATTGTAGGAAACATAATTCTCTACAAAAAACGTCTCTTAACATTTTGCCATAGCTCGCTTCGTTTCCGAGATATTTGCAGATTCAGCTCAAAGGAACTGGCCTGACGGACATATTTCGAGATATTTCTTCTTCTTGTTGTTCTTGCTCTGCACAGCTAAGCTGGAAGTGGCATTTGCAGCTCGCAGTAGTGCAGAGTTATCTCAAAGAAAGGGGCCACGGTGTTTCTGTATCTCTATTATGTTGGTGCGGCTTCGGAACTTTTAAATATCTCGATATATCTCGAAAACTACGCTTCTGATCAAAAAATATCATAGAACATAAATTGTAGGAAACATAATTCTCTACAAAAAAGGTCTCTTAACATTTTACCATAGCTCGCTTCGTTTCCGAGATATTTGCAGATTTATCTCAAGGGAAGGGGCCTAACGGACATATTTCGAGATATTTCTTCTTCTTGTTGTTCTTCTTCTGCACAGCTAAGCTGGAAGTGGCATTTGCAGCTCGCAATAGTGCAGAGCTTTCTCAAAGAAAGGGGCCACGGTGTTTCGGTATCTCTATTATATTGGTGCGGCTTCGGAACTTTTAAGTATCTTGATATATCTCGAGAACTGCGCATCTGATCAAAAAATATCATAGAACATAAAAAGTAGGAAACTTAATTCTCTACAAAAAAGGTCTCTTAACATTTTGCCATAGCTCGCTTCGTTTCCGAGATATTTGCAGATTTATCTCAAGGGAAGGGGCCTAACGGACATATTTCGAGATATTTCTGCTTCTTGTTGTTCGTCTTCTGCACAGCTAAGCTGGAAGTGGCATTTGCAGCTCGCAATAGTGCAGAGTTATCTCAAAGAAAGGGGCCACGGTGTTTCTGTATCTCTATTATGTTGGCGCGGCTTCGGAACTTTTAAATATCTCGATATATCTCGAAAACTACGCTTCTGATCAAAAAATATCATAGAACATAAATTGTAGGAAACATAATTCTCTACAAAAAAGGTCTCTTAGCATTTTGCCATAGCTCTCTTCGTTTCCGAGATATTTGCAGATTTATCTCAAGGGAAGCGGCCTGACGGACATATTTCGAGATATTTCTTCTTCTTGTTGTTCTTCTTCTGCACAGCTAAGCTGGAAGTGGCATTTGCAGCTCGCAATAGTGCAGAGTTATCTCAAAGAAAGGGGCCACGGTGTTTCTGTATCTCTATTATGTTGGTGCGGCTTCGGAACTTTTAAATATCTTGATATATCTCGAGAACTACGCATCTGATCAAAAAATATCATAGAGCATAAAAAGTAGGAAACTTAATTCTCTACAAAAAAGGTCTCTTAACATTTTGCCATAGCTCGCTTCGTTTCCGAGATATTTGCAGATTTATCTCAAGAGAAGGGGCCTGACGGACACATTTCGAGATATTTCTTCTTCTTGTTGTTCTTCTTCTGCACAGCTAAGCTGGAAGTGGCATTTACAGCTCGCAATAGTGCAGAGTTATCTCAAAGAAAGGGGCCACGGTGTTTCTGTATCTCTATTATGTTGGTGCGGCTTCGGAACTTTTAAATATCTTGATATATCTCGAAAACTACGCTTCTGATCAAAAAATATCATAGAACATAAATTGTAGGAAACATAATTCTCTACAAAAAACGTCTCTTAACATTTTGCCATAGCTCGCTTCGTTTCCGAGATATTTGCAGATTCAGCTCAAAGGAACTGGCCTGACGGACATATTTCGAGATATTTCTTCTTCTTGTTGTTCTTGCTCTGCACAGCTAAGCTGGAAGTGGCATTTGCAGCTCGCAATAGTGCAGAGTTATCTCAAAGAAAGGGGCCACGGTGTTTCTGTATCTCTATTATGTTGGTGCGGCTTCGGAACTTTTAAATATCTCGATATATCTCGAAAACTACGCTTCTGATCAAAAAATATCATAGAACATAAATTGTAGGAAACATAATTCTCTACAAAAAAGGTCTCTTAACATTTTACCATAGCTCGCTTCGTTTCCGAGATATTTGCAGATTTATCTCAAGGGAAGGGGCCTAACGGACATATTTCGAGATATTTCTTCTTCTTGTTGTTCTTCTTCTGCACAGCTAAGCTGGAAGTGGCATTTGCAGCTCGCAATAGTGCAGAGCTTTCTCAAAGAAAGGGGCCACGGTGTTTCTGTATCTCTATTATGTTGGCGCGGCTTCGGAACTTTTAAATATCTCGATATATCTCGAAAACTACGCTTCTGATCAAAAAATATCATAGAACATAAATTGTAGGAAACATAATTCTCTACAAAAAAGGTCTCTTAACATTTTGCCATAGCTCTCTTCGTTTCCGAGATATTTGCAGATTTATCTCAAGGGAAGCGGCCTGACGGACATATTTCGAGATATTTCTTCTTCTTGTTGTTCTTCTTCTGCACAGCTAAGCTGGAAGTGGCATTTGCAGCTCGCAATAGTGCAGAGTTATCTCAAAGAAAGGGGCCACGGTGTTTCTGTATCTCTATTATGTTGGTGCGGCTTCGGAACTTTTAAATATCTTGATATATCTCGAGAACTACGCATCTGATCAAAAAATATCATAGAGCATAAAAAGTAGGAAACTTAATTCTCTACAAAAAAGGTCTCTTTACATTTTGCCATAGCTCGCTTCGTTTCCGAGATATTTGCACATTTATCTCAAGGGAAGGGGCCTAACGGACATATTTCGAGATATTTCTTCTTCTTGTTGTTCTTCTTCTGCACAGCTAAACTGGAAGTGGCATTTCCAGCTCGCAATAGTGCAGAGTTATCTCAAAGAGAGGGGCCACGGTGTTTCTGTATCTCTATTATGTTGGTGCGGCTTCGGAACTTTTAAATATCTTGATATATCTCGAGAACTACGCATCTGATCAAAAAATATCATAGAAGATAAAAAGTAGGAAACTTAATTCTCTACAAAAAAGGTCTCTTAACATTTTGCCATAGCTCGCTTCGTTTCCGAGATATTTGCAGATTTATCTCAAGGGAAGGGGCCTAACGGACATATTTCGAGATATTTCTGCTTCTTGTTGTTCTTCTTCTGCACAGCTAAACTGGAAGTGGCATTTCCAGCTCGCACTAGTGCAGCGTTATCTCAAAGAAAGGGTCCACGGTGTTTCTGTATCTCCATTATGTTGGTGCGGCTTCGGAACTTTAAAATATCTCGATATATCTCGAAAACTACGCTTCTGATCAAAAAATATCATAGAACATAAATTGTAGGAAACATAATTCTCTACAAAAAACGTCTCTTAACATTTTGCCATAGCTCGCTTCGTTTCCGAGATATTTGCAGATTCAGCTCAAAGGAACTGGCCTGACGGACATATTTCGAGATATTTCTTCTTCTTGTTGTTCTTGCTCTGCACAGCTAAGCTGGAAGTGGCATTTGCAGCTCGCAATAGTGCAGAGTTATCTCAAAGAAAGGGGCCACGGTGTTTCGGTATCTCTATTATATTGGTGCGGCTTCGGAACTTTTAAGTATCTTGATATATCTCGAGAACTGCGCATCTGATCAAAAAATATCATAGAACATAAAAAGTAGGAAACTTAATTCTCTACAAAAAAGGTCTCTTAACATTTTGCCATAGCTCGCTTCGTTTCCGAGATATTTGCAGATTTATCTCAAGGGAAGGGGCCTAACGGACATATTTCGAGATATTTCTGCTTCTTGTTGTTCGTCTTCTGCACAGCTAAGCTGGAAGTGGCATTTGCAGCTCGCAATAGTGCAGAGTTATCTCAAAGAAAGGGGCCACGGTGTTTCTGTATCTCTATTATGTTGGCGCGGCTTCGGAACTTTTAAATATCTCGATATATCTCGAAAACTACGCTTCTGATCAAAAAATATCATAGAACATAAATTGTAGGAAACATAATTCTCTACAAAAAAGGTCTCTTAGCATTTTGCCATAGCTCTCTTCGTTTCCGAGATATTTGCAGATTTATCTCAAGGGAAGCGGCCTGACGGACATATTTCGAGATATTTCTTCTTCTTGTTGTTCTTCTTCTGCACAGCTAAGCTGGAAGTGGCATTTGCAGCTCGCAATAGTGCAGAGTTATCTCAAAGAAAGGGGCCACGGTGTTTCTGTATCTCTATTATGTTGGTGCGGCTTCGGAACTTTTAAATATCTTGATATATCTCGAGAACTACGCATCTGATCAAAAAATATCATAGAGCATAAAAAGTAGGAAACTTAATTCTCTACAAAAAAGGTCTCTTAACATTTTGCCATAGCTCGCTTCGTTTCCGAGATATTTGCAGATTTATCTCAAGAGAAGGGGCCTGACGGACACATTTCGAGATATTTCTTCTTCTTGTTGTTCTTCTTCTGCACAGCTAAGCTGGAAGTGGCATTTACAGCTCGCAATAGTGCAGAGTTATCTCAAAGAAAGGGGCCACGGTGTTTCTGTATCTCTATTATGTTGGTGCGGCTTCGGAACTTTTAAATATCTTGATATATCTCGAAAACTACGCTTCTGATCAAAAAATATCATAGAACATAAATTGTAGGAAACATAATTCTCTACAAAAAACGTCTCTTAACATTTTGCCATAGCTCGCTTCGTTTCCGAGATATTTGCAGATTCAGCTCAAAGGAACTGGCCTGACGGACATATTTCGAGATATTTCTTCTTCTTGTTGTTCTTGCTCTGCACAGCTAAGCTGGAAGTGGCATTTGCAGCTCGCAATAGTGCAGAGTTATCTCAAAGAAAGGGGCCACGGTGTTTCTGTATCTCTATTATGTTGGTGCGGCTTCGGAACTTTTAAATATCTCGATATATCTCGAAAACTACGCTTCTGATCAAAAAATATCATAGAACATAAATTGTAGGAAACATAATTCTCTACAAAAAAGGTCTCTTAACATTTTACCATAGCTCGCTTCGTTTCCGAGATATTTGCAGATTTATCTCAAGGGAAGGGGCCTAACGGACATATTTCGAGATATTTCTTCTTCTTGTTGTTCTTCTTCTGCACAGCTAAGCTGGAAGTGGCATTTGCAGCTCGCAATAGTGCAGAGCTTTCTCAAAGAAAGGGGCCACGGTGTTTCTGTATCTCTATTATGTTGGCGCGGCTTCGGAACTTTTAAATATCTCGATATATCTCGAAAACTACGCTTCTGATCAAAAAATATCATAGAAGATAAAAAGTAGGAAACTTAATTCTCTACAAAAAAGGTCTCTTAACATTTTGCCATAGCTCGCTTCGTTTCCGAGATATTTGCAGATTTATCTCAAGGGAAGGGGCCTAACGGACATATTTCGAGATATTTCTGCTTCTTGTTGTTCTTCTTCTGCACAGCTAAACTGGAAGTGGCATTTCCAGCTCGCACTAGTGCAGCGTTATCTCAAAGAAAGGGTCCACGGTGTTTCTGTATCTCCATTATGTTGGTGCGGCTTCGGAACTTTAAAATATCTCGATATATCTCGAAAACTACGCTTCTGATCAAAAAATATCATAGAACATAAATTGTAGGAAACATAATTCTCTACAAAAAACGTCTCTTAACATTTTGCCATAGCTCGCTTCGTTTCCGAGATATTTGCAGATTCAGCTCAAAGGAACTGGCCTGACGGACATATTTCGAGATATTTCTTCTTCTTGTTGTTCTTGCTCTGCACAGCTAAGCTGGAAGTGGCATTTGCAGCTCGCAATAGTGCAGAGTTATCTCAAAGAAAGGGGCCACGGTGTTTCTGTATCTCTATTATGTTGGTGCGGCTTCGGAACTTTTAAATATCTCGATATATCTCGAAAACTACGCTTCTGATCAATAAATATCATAGAACATAAATTGTAGGAAACATAATTCTCTACAAAAAAGGTCTCTTAACATTTTGCCATAGCTCTCTTCGTTTCCGAGATATTTGCAGATTTATCTCAAGGGAAGCGGCCTGACGGACATATTTCGAGATATTTCTTCTTCTTGTTGTTCTTCTTCTGCACAGCTAAGCTGGAAGTGGCATTTGCAGCTCGCAATAGTGCAGAGTTATCTCAAAGAAAGGGGCCACGGTGTTTCTGTATCTCTATTATGTTGGTGCGGCTTCGGAACTTTTAAATATCTTGATATATCTCGAGAACTACGCATCTGATCAAAAAATATCATAGAAGATAAAAAGTAGGAAACTTAATTCTCTACAAAAAAGGTCTCTTAACATTTTGCCATAGATCGCTTCGTTTCCGAGATATTTGCAGATTTATCTCAAGGGAAGGGGCCTGACGGACATATTTCGAGATATTTCTTCTTCTTGTTGTTCTTCTTCTGCACAGCTAAGCTGGAAGTGGCATTTACAGCTCGCAATAGTGCAGAGTTATCTCAAAGAAAGGGGCCACGGTGTTTCTGTATCTCTATTATGTTGGTGCGGCTTCGGAACTTTTAAATATCTTGATATATCTCGAGAACTACGCATCTGATCAAAAAATATCATAGAACATAAAAAGTAGGAAACTTAATTCTCTACAAAAAAGGTCTCTTAACATTTTGCCATAGCTCGCTTCGTTTCCGAGATATTTGCAGATATATCTCAAGGGAAGGGGCCTGACGGACATATTTCGAGATATTTCTTCTTCTTGTTGTTCTTCTTCTGCACAGCTAAGCTGGAAGTGGCATTTGCGGCTCGCACTATTGCAGAGTTATCTCAAAGAAAGGGGCCACGGTGTTTCTGTATCTCTATTATGTTGGTGCGGCTTCGGAACTTTTCAATATCTCGATATATCCCGAAAACTACGCTTCTGATCAAAAAATATCATAGAACATAAATTGTAGGAAACATAATTCTCTACAAAAAAGGTCTCTTAACATTTTACCATAGCTCGCTTCGTTTCCGAGATATTTGCAGATTTATCTCAAGGGAAGGGGCCTAACGGACATATTTCGAGATATTTCTTCTTCTTGTTGTTCTTCTTCTGCACAGCTAAGCTGGAAGTGGCATTTGCAGCTCGCAATAGTGCAGAGCTTTCTCAAAGAAAGGGGCCACGGTGTTTCGGTATCTCTATTATGTTGGTGCGGCTTCGGAACTTTTAAGTATCTTGATATATCTCGAGAACTGCGCATCTGATCAAAAAATATCATAGAACATAAAAAGTAGGAAACTTAATTCTCTACAAAAAAGGTCTCTTAACATTTTGCCATAGCTCGCTTCGTTTCCGAGATATTTGCAGATTTATCTCAAGGGAAGGGGCCTAACGGACATATTTCGAGATATTTCTGCTTCTTGTTGTTCGTCTTCTGCACAGCTAAGCTGGAAGTGGCATTTGCAGCTCGCAATAGTGCAGAGTTATCTCAAAGAAAGGGGCCACGGTGTTTCTGTATCTCTATTATGTTGGTGCGGCTTCGGAACTTTTAAATATCTTGATATATCTCGAGAACTACGCATCTGATCAAAAAATATCATAGAACATAAAAAGTAGGAAACTTAATTCTCTACAAAAAAGGTCTCTTTACATTTTGCCATAGCTCGCTTCGTTTCCGAGATATTTGCACATTTATCTCAAGGGAAGGGGCCTAACGGACATATTTCGAGATATTTCTTCTTCTTGTTGTTCTTCTTCTGCACAGCTAAACTGGAAGTGGCATTTCCAGCTCGCAATAGTGCAGAGTTATCTCAAAGAGAGGGGCCACGGTGTTTCTGTATCTCTGTTATGTTGGTGCGGCTTCGGAACTTTTAAATATCTTGATATATCTCGAGAACTACGCATCTGATCAAAAAATATCATAGAAGATAAAAAGTAGGAAACTTAATTCTCTACAAAAAAGGTCTCTTAACATTTTGCCATAGCTCGCTTCGTTTCCGAGATATTTGCAGATTTATCTCAAGGGAAGGGGCCTGACGGACATATTTCGAGATATTTCTTCTTCTTGTTGTTCTTCTTCTGCACAGCTAAGCTGGAAGTGGCATTCGCGGCTCGCACTAGTGCAGAGTTATCTCAAAGAAAGGGGCCACGGTGTTTCTGTATCTCTATTATGTTGGTGCGGCTTCGGAACTTTTAAATATCTTGATATATCTCGAGAACTACGCATCTGATCAAAAAATATCATAGAACATAAAAAGTAGGAAACTTAATTCTCTACAAAAAAGGTCTCTTAACATTTTGCCATAGCTCGCTTCGTTTCCGAGATATTTGCAGATATATCTCAAGGGAAGGGGCCTGACGGACATATTTCGAGATATTTCTTCTTCTTGTTGTTCTTCTTCTGCACAGCTAAGCTGGAAGTGGCATTTGCGGCTCGCACTATTGCAGAGTTATCTCAAAGAAAGGGGCCACGGTGTTTCTGTATCTCTATTATGTTGGTGCGGCTTCGGAACTTTTCAATATCTCGATATATCCCGAAAACTACGCTTCTGATCAAAAAATATCATAGAACATAAATTGTAGGAAACATAATTCTCTACAAAAAAGGTCTCTTAACATTTTGCCATAGCTCGCTTCGTTTCCGAGATATTTGCAGATATATCTCAAGGGCAGGGGCCTGACGGACATATTTCGAGATATTTCTTCTTCTTGTTGTTCTTCTTCTGCACAGCTAAGCTGGAAGTGGCATTTACAGCTCGCAATAGTGCAGAGTTATCTCAAAGAAAGGGGCCACGGTGTTTCTGTATCTCTATTATGTTGGTGCGGCTTCGGAACTTTTAAATATCTCGATATATCTCGAAAACTACGCTTCTGATCAAAAAATATCATAGAACATAAATTGTAGGAAACATAATTCTCTACAAAAAAGGTCTCTTAACATTTTACCATAGCTCGCTTCGTTTCCGAGATATTTGCAGATATATCTCAAGGGAAGGGGCCTAACGGACATATTTCGAGATATTTCTTCTTCTTGTTGTTCGTCTTCTGCACAGCTAAGCTGGAAGTGGCATTTGCAGCTCGCAATAGTGCAGAGTTATCTCAAAGAAAGGGGCCACGGTGTTTCTGTATCTCTATTATGTTGGCGCGGCTTCGGAACTTTTAAATATCTCGATATATCTCGAAAACTACGCTTCTGATCAAAAAATATCATAGAACATAAATTGTAGGAAACATTATTCTCTACAAAAAAGGTCTCTTAACATTTTGCCATAGCTCTCTTCGTTTCCGAGATATTTGCAGATTTATCTCAAGGGAAGCGGCCTGACGGACATATTTCGAGATATTTCTTCTTCTTGTTGTTCTTCTTCTGCACAGCTAAGCTGGAAGTGGCATTTGCAGCTCGCAATAGTGCAGAGTTATCTCAAAGAAAGGGGCCACGGTGTTTCTGTATCTCTATTATGTTGGTGCGGCTTCGGAACTTTTAAATATCTTGATATATCTCGAGAACTACGCATCTGATCAAAAAATATCATAGAGCATAAAAAGTAGGAAACTTGATTCTCTACAAAAAAGGTCTCTTTACATTTTGCCATAGCTCGCTTCGTTTCCGAGATATTTGCACATTTATCTCAAGGGAAGGGGCCTAACGGACATATTTCGAGATATTTCTTCTTCTTGTTGTTCTTCTTCTGCACAGCTAAACTGGAAGTGGCATTTCCAGCTCGCAATAGTGCAGAGTTATCTCAAAGAGAGGGGCCACGGTGTTTCTGTATCTCTATTATGTTGGTGCGGCTTCGGAACTTTTAAATATCTTGATATATCTCGAGAACTACGCATCTGATCAAAAAATATCATAGAAGATAAAAAGTAGGAAACTTAATTCTCTACAAAAAAGGTCTCTTAACATTTTGCCATAGCTCGCTTCGTTTCCGAGATATTTGCAGATTTATCTCAAGGGAAGGGGCCTGACGGACATATTTCGAGATATTTCTTCTTCTTGTTGTTCTTCTTCTGCACAGCTAAGCTGGAAGTGGCATTTGCGGCTCGCACTATTGCAGAGTTATCTCAAAGAAAGGGGCCACGGTGTTTCTGTATCTCTATTATGTTGGTGCGGCTTCGGAACTTTTCAATATCTCGATATATCCCGAAAACTACGCTTCTGATCAAAAAATATCATAGAACATAAATTGTAGCAAACATAATTCTCTACAAAAAAGGTCTCTTAACATTTTGCCATAGCTCGCTTCGTTTCCGAGATATTTGCAGATATATCTGAAGGGCAGGGGCCTGACGGACATATTTCGAGATATTTCTTCTTCTTGTTGTTCTTCTTCTGCACAGCTAAGCTGGAAGTGGCATTTACAGCTCGCAATAGTGCAGAGTTATCTCAAAGAAAGGGGCCACGGTGTTTCTGTATCTCTATTATGTTGGTGCGGCTTCGGAACTTTTAAATATCTCGATATATCTCGAAAACTACGCTTCTGATCAAAAAATATCATAGAACATAAATTGTAGGAAACATAATTCTCTACAAAAAAGGTCTCTTAACATTTTACCATAGCTCGCTTCGTTTCCGAGATATTTGCAGATTTATCTCAAGGGAAGGGGCCTAACGGACATATTTCGAGATATTTCTTCTTCTTGTTGTTCTTCTTCTGCACAGCTAAGCTGGAAGTGGCATTTGCAGCTCGCAATAGTGCAGAGCTTTCTCAAAGAAAGGGGCCACGGTGTTTCGGTATCTCTATTATGTTGGTGCGGCTTCGGAACTTTTAAGTATCTTGATATATCTCGAGAACTGCGCATCTGATCAAAAAATATCATAGAACATAAAAAGTAGGAAACTTAATTCTCTACAAAAAAGGTCTCTTAACATTTTGCCATAGCTCGCTTCGTTTCCGAGATATTTGCAGATTTATCTCAAGGGAAGGGGCCTAACGGACATATTTCGAGATATTTCTTCTTCTTGTTGTTCTTCTTCTGCACAGCTAAGCTGGAAGTGGCATTTGCAGCTCGCAATAGTGCAGAGTTATCTCAAAGAAAGGGGCCACGGTGTTTCTGTATCTCTATTATGTTGGTGCGGCTTCGGAACTTTTAAATATCTCGATATATCTCGAAAACTACGCTTCTGATCAAAAAATATCATAGAACATAAATTGTAGGAAACATAATTCTCTACAAAAAAGGTCTCTTAACATTTTGCCATCGCTCTCTTCGTTTCCGAGATATTTGCAGATTTATCTCAAGGGAAGGGGCCTGACGGACATATTTCGAGATATTTCTTCTTCTTGTTGTTCTTCTTCTGCACAGCTAAGCTGGAAGTGGCATTTGCAGCTCGCAATAGTGCAGAGTTATCTCAAAGAGAGGGGCCACGGTGTTTCTGTATCTCTATTATGTTGGTGCGGCTTCGGAACTTTTAAATATCTTGATATATCTCGAGAACTACGCATCTGATCAAAAAATATCATAGAAGATAAAAAGTAGGAAACTTAATTCTCTACAAAAAAGGTCTCTTAACATTTTGCCATAGCTCGCTTCGTTTCCGAGATATTTGCAGATTTATCTCAAGGGAAGGGGCCTGACGGACATATTTCGAGATATTTCTTCTTCTTGTTGTTCTTCTTCTGCACAGCTAAGCTGGAAGTGGCATTTACAGCTCGCAATAGTGCAGAGTTATCTCAAAGAAAGGGGCCACGGTGTTTCTGTATCTCTATTATGTTGGTGCGGCTTCGGAACTTTTAAATATCTTGATATATCTCGAGAACTACGCATCTGATCAAAAAATATCATAGAACATAAAAAGTAGGAAACTTAATTCTCTACAAAAAAGGTCTCTTAACATTTTGCCATAGCTCGCTTCGTTTCCGAGATATTTGCAGATATATCTCAAGGGAAGGGGCCTGACGGACATATTTCGAGATATTTCTTCTTCTTGTTGTTCTTCTTCTGCACAGCTAAGCTGGAAGTGGCATTTGCGGCTCGCACTATTGCAGAGTTATCTCAAAGAAAGGGGCCACGGTGTTTCTGTATCTCTATTATGTTGGTGCGGCTTCGGAACTTTTAAATATCTCGATATATCTCGAAAACTACGCTTCTGATCAAAAAATATCATAGAACATAAATTGTAGGAAACATAATTCTCTACAAAAAAGGTCTCTTAACATTTTACCATAGCTCGCTTCGTTTCCGAGATATTTGCAGATTTATCTCAAGGGAAGGGGCCTAACGGACATATTTCGAGATATTTCTTCTTCTTGTTGTTCTTCTTCTGCACAGCTAAGCTGGAAGTGGCATTTGCAGCTCGCAATAGTGCAGAGCTTTCTCAAAGAAAGGGGCCACGGTGTTTCGGTATCTCTATTATGTTGGTGCGGCTTCGGAACTTTTAAGAATCTTGATATATCTCGAGAACTGCGCATCTGATCAAAAAATATCATAGAACATAAAAAGTAGGAAACTTAATTCTCTACAAAAAAGGTCTCTTAACATTTTGCCATAGCTCGCTTCGTTTCCGAGATATTTGCAGATATATCTCAAGGGAAGGGGCCTGACGGACATATTTCGAGATATTTCTTCTTCTTGTTGTTCTTCTTCTGCACAGCTAAGCTGGAAGTGGCATTTGCGGCTCGCACTATTGCAGAGTTATCTCAAAGAAAGGGGCCACGGTGTTTCTGTATCTCTATTATGTTGGTGCGGCTTCGGAACTTTTCAATATCTCGATATATCCCGAAAACTACGCTTCTGATCAAAAAATATCATAGAACATAAATTGTAGGAAACATAATTCTCTACAAAAAAGGTCTCTTAACATTTTGCCATAGCTCGCTTCGTTTCCGAGATATTTGCAGATATATCTCAAGGGCAGGGGCCTGACGGACATATTTCGAGATATTTCTTCTTCTTGTTGTTCTTCTTCTGCACAGCTAAACTGGAAGTTGCATTTCCAGCTCGCAATAGTGCAGAGTTATCTCAAAGAGAGGGGCCACGGTGTTTCTGTATCTCTATTATGTTGGTGCGGCTTCGGAACTTTTAAATATCTCGATATATCTCGAAAACTACGCTTCTGATCAAAAAATATCATAGAACATAAATTGTAGGAAACATAATTCTCTACAAAAAAGGTCTCTTAACATTTTGCCATCGCTCTCTTCGTTTCCGAGATATTTGCAGATTTATCTCAAGGGAAGGGGCCTGACGGACATATTTCGAGATATTTCTTCTTCTTGTTGTTCTTCTTCTGCACAGCTAAGCTGGAAGTGGCATTTGCAGCTCGCAATAGTGCAGAGTTATCTCAAAGAAAGGGGCCACGGTGTTTCTGTATCTCTATTATGTTGGTGCGGCTTCGGAACTTTTAAATATCTTGATATATCTCGAGAACTACGCATCTGATCAAAAAATATCATAGAACATAAAAAGTAGGAAACTTAATTCTCTACAAAAAAGGTCTCTTAACATTTTGCCATAGCTCGCTTCGTTTCCGAGATATTTGCACATTTATCTCAAGGGAAGGGGCCTGACGGACATATTTCGAGATATTTCTTCTTCTTGTTGTTCTTCTTCTGCACAGCTAAGCTGGAAGTGGCATTTACAGCTCGCAATAGTGCAGAGTTATCTCAAAGAAAGGGGCCACGGTGTTTCTGTATCTCTATTATGTTGGTGCGGCTTCGGAACTTTTAAATATCTTGATATATCTCGAGAACTACGCATCTGATCAAAAAATATCATAGAACATAAAAAGTAGGAAACTTAATTCTCTACAAAAAAGGTCTCTTAACATTTTGCCATAGCTCGCTTCGTTTCCGAGATATTTGCAGATATATCTCAAGGGAAGGGGCCTGACGGACATATTTCGAGATATTTCTTCTTCTTGTTGTTCTTCTTCTGCACAGCTAAGCTGGAAGTGGCATTTGCGGCTCGCACTATTGCAGAGTTATCTCAAAGAAAGGGGCCACGGTGTTTCTGTATCTCTATTATGTTGGTGCGGCTTCGGAACTTTTAAATATCTCGATATATCTCGAAAACTACGCTTCTGATCAAAAAATATCATAGAACATAAATTGTAGGAAACATAATTCTCTACAAAAAAGGTCTCTTAACATTTTACCATAGCTCGCTTCGTTTCCGAGATATTTGCAGATTTATCTCAAGGGAAGGGGCCTAACGGACATATTTCGAGATATTTCTTCTTCTTGTTGTTCTTCTTCTGCACAGCTAAGCTGGAAGTGGCATTTGCAGCTCGCAATAGTGCAGAGCTTTCTCAAAGAAAGGGGCCACGGTGTTTCGGTATCTCTATTATGTTGGTGCGGCTTCGGAACTTTTAAGAATCTTGATATATCTCGAGAACTGCGCATCTGATCAAAAAATATCATAGAACATAAAAAGTAGGAAACTTAATTCTCTACAAAAAAGGTCTCTTAACATTTTGCCATAGCTCGCTTCGTTTCCGAGATATTTGCAGATATATCTCAAGGGAAGGGGCCTGACGGACATATTTCGAGATATTTCTTCTTCTTGTTGTTCTTCTTCTGCACAGCTAAGCTGGAAGTGGCATTTGCGGCTCGCACTATTGCAGAGTTATCTCAAAGAAAGGGGCCACGGTGTTTCTGTATCTCTATTATGTTGGTGCGGCTTCGGAACTTTTCAATATCTCGATATATCCCGAAAACTACGCTTCTGATCAAAAAATATCATAGAACATAAATTGTAGGAAACATAATTCTCTACAAAAAAGGTCTCTTAACATTTTGCCATAGCTCGCTTCGTTTCCGAGATATTTGCAGATATATCTCAAGGGCAGGGGCCTGACGGACATATTTCGAGATATTTCTTCTTCTTGTTGTTCTTCTTCTGCACAGCTAAACTGGAAGTTGCATTTCCAGCTCGCAATAGTGCAGAGTTATCTCAAAGAGAGGGGCCACGGTGTTTCTGTATCTCTATTATGTTGGTGCGGCTTCGGAACTTTTAAATATCTTGATATATCTCGAGAACTACGCATCTGATCAAAAAATATCATACAAGATAAAAAGTAGGAAACTTAATTCTCTACAAAAAAGGTCTCTTAACATTTTGCCATAGCTCGCTTCGTTTCCGAGATATTTGCAGATTCATCTCAAGGGAAGGGGTCTGACGGACATATTTCGAGATATTTCTTCTTCTTGTTGTTCTTCTTCTGCACAGCTAAGCTGGAAGTGGCATTTGCGGCTCGCACTGGTGCACAGTTATCTCAAAGAAAGGGGCCACGGTGTTTCTGTATCTCTATTGTGTTGGTGCGTCTTCGGAACTTTTAAATATCTCGATATATCTCGAAAACTACGCTTCTGATCAAAAAATATCATAGAACATAAATTGTAGGAAACATAATTCTCTACAAAAAACGTCTCTTAACATTTTGCCATAGCTCGCTTCGTTTCCGAGATATTTGCAGATTCAGCTCAAAGGAACTGGCCTGACGGACATATTTCGAGATATTTCTTCTTCTTGTTGTTCTTCTTCTGCACAGCTGAGCTGGAAGTGGCATTTGCAGGTCGCAATAGTGCAGAGTTATCTCAAAGAAAGGGGCCACGGTGTTTCTGTATCTCTATTATGTTGGTGCGGCTTCGGAACTTTTAAATATCTCGATATATCTCGAAAACTACGCTTCTGATCAAAAAATATCATAGAACGTAAATTGTAGGAAATATCATTCTCTACAAAAAAGGTCTCTCAAGATTTTGCCATAGCTCGCTTCGTTTCCGAGATATTTGCAGATTCATCTCAAGGGAAGGGGTCTGACGGACATATTTCGAGATATTTCTTCTTCTTGTTGTTCTTCTTCTGCACAGCTAAGCTCGAAGTGGCATTTGCAGCTCGCAATAGTGCAGAGTTATCCCAACGAAAGGGGCCACGGTGTTTCTGTATCTCTATTATGTTGGTGCGGCTTCGGAACTTTTAAATATCTCGATATATCTCGAAAACTACGCTTCTGATCAAAAAATATCATAGAACATAAATTGTAGGAAACATAATTCTCTACAAAAAAGGTCTCTTAACATTTTGCCATAGCTCGCTTCGTTTCCGAGGTATTTGCAGATTTATCTCAAGGGAAGGGGCCTGACGGACATATTTCGAGATATTTCTTCTTCTTGTTGTTCTTCTTCTGCACAGCTAAGCTGGAAGTGGCATTTGCGGCTCGCACTAGTGCACAGTTATCTCAAAGAAAGGGGCCACGGTGTTTCTGTATCTCTATTATGTTGGTGCGTCTTCGGAACTTTTAAATATCTCGATATATCTCGAAAACTACGCTTCTGATCAAAAAATATCATAGAACATAAATTGTAGGAAACATAATTCTCTACAAAAAATGTCTCTTAACATTTTGCCATAGCTCGCTTCGTTTCCGAGATATTTGCATATTTATCTCAAGGGAAGGGGCCTGACGGACATATTTCGAGATATTTCTTCTTCTTGTTGTTCTTCTTCTGCACAGCTAAGCTGGAAGTGGCATTTGCGGCTCGCACTAGTGCAGAGTTATCTCAAAGAAAGGGGCCACGGTGTTTCTGTATCTTTATTATGTTGGTGCGGCTTCGGAACTTTTAAAAATCTCGATATATCTCGAAAACTACGCTTCTGATAAAAAAATATCATAGAACATAAAAAGTAGGAAACTCAATTCTCTACAAAAAAGGTCTCTTAACATTTTGCCATAGCTCGCTTCGTTTCCGAGATATTTGCAGATTTATCTCAAGGGAAGGGGCCTAACGGACATATTTCGAGATATTTCTTCTTCTTGTTGTTCTTCTTCTGCACAGCTAAACTGGAAGTGGCATTTCCAGCTCGCAATAGTGCAGAGTTATCTCAAAGAAAGGGGCCACGGTGTTTCTGTATCTTTATTATGTTGGTGCGGCTTCGGAAGTTTTAAATATCTCGATATATCTCGAAAACTACGCTTCTGATCAAAAAATATCATAGAACATAAAAAGTAGGAAACTTAATTCTCTACAAAAAAGTCTCTTAACATTTTGCCATAGCTCGCTTCGTTTCCGAGATATTTGCAGATTTATCTCAAGGGAAGTGGCCTGACGGACATATTTCGAGATATTTCTTCTTCTTGTTGTTCTTCTTCTGCACAGCTGAGCTGGAAGTGGCATTTGCAGGTCGCAATAGTGCAGAGTTATCTCAAAGAGAGGGGCCACGGTGTTTCTGTATCTCTATTATGTTTGGTGCGGCTTCGGAACTTTTAAGTATCTTGATCTATCTCGAGAACTACGCTTCTGATCAAAAAATATCATAGAACATAAATTGTAGGAAATATAATTCTCTACAAAAAACGTCTCTTAACATTTTGCCATAGCTCGCTTCGTTTCCGAGATATTTGCAGATTTATCTGAAGGGAAGTGGCCTGACGGACATATTTCGAGATATTTCTTCTTCTTGTTGTTCTTCTTCTGCACAGCTAAGCTGGAAGTGGCATTTGCGGCTCGCACTAGTGCAGAGTTATCTCAAAGAAAGGGGCCACGGTGTTTCTGTATCCCTATTATGTTGGTGCGGCTTCGGAACTTTTAAATATCTCGATATATCTCGAAAACTACGCTTCTGATCAAAAAATATCATAGAACATAAATTGTAGGAAACATAATTCTCTACAAAAAACATCTCTTAACATTTTGCCATAGCTCGCTTCGTTTCCGAGATATTTGCAGATTCAGCTCAAAGGAACTGGCCTGACGGACATATTTCGAGATATTTCTTCTTCTTGTTGTTCTTCCTCTGCACAGCTAAGCTGGAAGTGGCATTTGCAGCTCGCAATAGTGCAGAGTTATCTCAAAGAAAGGGGCCACGGTGTTTCTGTATCTCTATTATGTTGGTGCGGCTTCGGAACTTTTAAATATCTTGATATATCTCGAGAACTACGCATCTGATCAAAAAATATCATAGAACATAAAAAGTAGGAAACTTAATTCTCTACAAAAAAGGTCTCTTAACATTTTGCCATAGCTCTCTTCGTTTCCGAGATATTTGCAGATTTATCTCAAGGGAAGGGGCCTGACGGACATATTTCGAGATATTTCTTCTTCTTGTTGTTCTTCTTCTGCACAGCTAAGCTGGAAGTGGCATTTGCGGCTCGCACTAGTGCAGAGTTATCTCAAAGAAAGGGGCCACGGTGTTTCTGTATCCCTATTATGTTGGTGCGGCTTCGGAACTTTTAAATATCTCGATATATCTCGAAAACTACGCTTCTGATCAAAAAATATCATAGAACATAAATTGTAGGAAACATAATTCTCTACAAAAAACGTCTCTTAACATTTTGCCATAGCTCGCTTCGTTTCCGAGATATTTGCAGATTCAGCTCAAAGGAACTGGCCTGACGGACATATTTCGAGATATTTCTTCTTCTTGTTGTTCTTCTTCTGCACAGCTAAGCTGGAAGTGGCATTTGCGGCTCGCACTAGTGCAGAGTTATCTCAACGAAAGGGGCCACGGTGTTTCTGTATCTCTATTATGTTGGTGCGGCTTCGGAACTTTTAAATATCTCGATATATCTCGAAAACTACGCTTCTGATCAAAAAATATCATAGAACATAAATTGTAGGAAACATAATTCTCTACAAAAAAGGTCTCTTAACATTTTGCCATAGCTCGCTTCGTTTCCGAGATATTTGCAGATTTATCTCAAGGGAAGGGTCCTGATGGACATATTTCGAGATATTTCTTCTTCTTGTTGTTCTTCTTCTGCACAGCTAAACTGGAAGTGGCATTTCCAGCTCGCAATCGTGCAGAGTTATCTCAAAGAAAGGGGCCACGGTGTTTCTGTATCTCTATTATGTTGGTGCGGCTTCGGAACTTTTAAATATCTTGATATATCTCGAGAACTACGCATCTGATCAAAAAATATCATAGAACATAAAAAGTAGGAAACTTAATTCTCTACAAAAAAGGTCTCTTAACATTTTGCCATACCTCGCTTCGTTTCCGAGATATTTGCATATTTATCTCAAGGGAGGGGGCCTGACGGACATATTTCGAGATATTTCTTCTTCTTGTTGTTCTTCTTCTGCACAGCTAAGCTGGAAGTGGCATTTGCGGCTCGCACTAGTGCAGAGTTATCTCAAAGAAAGGGGCCACGGTGTTTCTGTATCTTTATTATGTTGGTGCGGCTTCGGAACTTTTAAATATCTCGATATATCTCGAAAACTACGCTTCTGATCAAAAAATATCATAGAACATAAAAAGTAGGAAACTTAATTCTCTACAAAAAAGGTCTCTTAACATTTTGCCATAGCTCGCTTCCTTTCCGAGATATTTGCAGATTTATCTCAAGGGAAGGGGCCTAACGGACATATTTCGAGATATTTCTTCTTCTTGTGGTTCTTCTTCTGCACAGCTAAGCTGGAAGTGGCATTTGCGGCTCGCACTAGTGCAGAGTTATCTCAAAGAAAGGGGCCACGGTGTTTTTGTATCCCTATTATGTTGGTGCGGCTTCGGAACTTTTAAATATCTCGATATATCTCGAAAACTACGCTTCTGATCAAAAAATATCATAGAACATAAATTGTAGGAAACATAATTCTCTACAAAAAACGTCTCTTAACATTTTGCCATAGCTCGCTTCGTTTCCGAGATATTTGCAGATTCAGCTCAAAGGAACTGGCCTGACGGACATATTTCGAGATATTTCTTCTTCTTGTTGTTCTTCTTCTGCACAGCTAAGCTGGAAGTGGCATTTGCGGCTCGCACTAGTGCAGAGTTATCTCAAAGAAAGGGGCCACGGTGTTTCTGTATCTTTATTATGTTGGTGCGGCTTCGGAACTTTTAAATATCTCGATATATCTCGAAAACTACGCTTCTGATCAAAAAATATCATAGAACATAAAAAGTAGGAAACTTAATTCTCTACAAAAAAGGTCTCTTAACATTTTGCCATAGCTCGCTTCGTTTCCGAGATATTTGCAGATTTATCTCAAGGGAAGGGGCCTAACGGACATATTTCGAGATATTTCTTCTTCTTGTTGTTCTTCTTCTGCACAGCTAAACTGGAAGTGGCATTTCCAGCTCGCAATAGTGCAGAGTTATCTCAAAGAAAGGGGCCACGGTGTTTCTGTATCTCTATTATGTTGGTGCGGCTTCGGAACTTTTAAATATCTTGATATATCTCGAGAACTACGCATCTGATCAAAAAATATCATAGAACATAAAAAGTAGGAAACTTAATTCTCTACAAAAAAGGTCTCTTAACATTTTGCCATAGCTCGCTTCGTTTCCGAGATATTTGCAGATTTATCTCAAGGGAAGGGGCCTGACGGACATATTTCGAGATATTTCTTCTTCTTGTTGTTCTTCTTCTGCACAGCTAAGCTGGAAGTGGCATTTGCGGCTCGCACTAGTGCAGAGTTATCTCAAAGAAAGGGGCCACGGTGTTTCTGTATCCCTATTATGTTGGTGCGGCTTCGGAACTTTTAAATATCTTGATATATCTCGAGAACTACGCATCTGATCAAAAAATATCATAGAACATAAAAAGTAGGAAACTTAATTCTCTACAAAAAAGGTCTCTTAACATTTTGCCATAGCTCACTTCGTTTCCGAGATATGTGCAGATTTATCTCAAGGGAAGGGGCCTGACGGACATATTTCGAGATATTTCTTCTTCTTGTTGTTCTTCTTCTGCACAGCTAAGCTGGAAGTGGCATTTGCAACTCGCACTAGTGCAGAGTTATCTCAAAGAAAGGGGCCACGGTGTTTCTGTATCTCTATTATGTTGGTGCGGCTTCGGAACTTTTAAATATCTCGATATATCTCGAAAACTACGCTTCTGATCAAAAAATATCGTAGAACATAAATTGTAGGAAACATAATTCTCTACAAAAAACGTCTCTTAACATTTTGCCATAGCCCGCTTCGTTTCCGAGATATTTGCAGATATATCTCAAGGGAAGGGGCCTGACGGACATATTTCGAGATATTTCTTCTTCTTGTTGTTCTTCTTCTGCACAGCTAAGCTGGAAGTGGCATTTGCGGCTCGCACTAGTGCAGAGTTATCTCAAAGAAAGGGGCCACGGTGTTTCTGTATCCCTATTATGTTGGTGCGGCTTCGGAACTTTTAAATATCTTGATATATCTCGAGAACTACGCATCTGATCAAAAAATATCATAGAACATAAAAAGTAGGAAACTTAATTCTCTACAAAAAAGGTCTCTTAACATTTTGCCATAGCTCACTTCGTTTCCGAGATATGTGCAGATTTATCTCAAGGGAAGGGGCCTGACGGACATATTTCGAGATATTTCTTCTTCTTGTTGTTCTTCTTCTGCACAGCTAAGCTGGAAGTGGCATTTGCAACTCGCACTAGTGCAGAGTTATCTCAAAGAAAGGGGCCACGGTGTTTCTGTATCTCTATTATGTTGGTGCGGCTTCGGAACTTTTAAATATCTCGATATATCTCGAAAACTACGCTTCTGATCAAAAAATATCGTAGAACATAAATTGTAGGAAACATAATTCTCTACAAAAAAGGTCTCTTAACATTTTGCCATAGCCCGCTTCGTTTCCGAGATATTTGCAGATATATCTCAAGGGAAGGGGCCTGACGGACATATTTCGAGATATTTCTTCTTCTTGTTGTTCTTCTTCTGCACAGCTAAGCTGGAAGTGGCATTTACAGCTCGCAATAGTGCAGAGTTATCTCAAATAAAGGGGCCACGGTGTTTCT
The DNA here is from genome assembly GCF_051020975.1 of Osmia lignaria lignaria. Taxonomy (NCBI): domain Eukaryota; kingdom Metazoa; phylum Arthropoda; class Insecta; order Hymenoptera; family Megachilidae; genus Osmia; species Osmia lignaria. The sequence goes on from NW_027478161.1 coordinate 5,075,602, forward strand.
GTATCTCTATTATGTTGGTGCGGCTTCGGAACTTTTAAATATCTTGATATATCTCGAGAACTACGCATCTGATCAAAAAATATCATAGAACATAAAAAGTAGGAAACTTAATTCTCTACAAAAAAGGTCTCTTAACATTTTGCCATAGCTCGCTTCGTTTCCGAGATATTTGCAGATTTATTTCAAGGGAAGGGGCCTAACGGACATATTTCGAGATATTTCTTCTTCTTGTTGTTCTTCTTGTGCACAGCTAAACTGGAAGTGGCATTTCCAGCTCGCAATAGTGCAGAGTTATCTCAACGAGAGGGGCCACGGTGTTTCTGTATCTCTATTATGTTGGTGCGGCTTCGGAACTTTTAAATATCTTGATATATCTCGAGAACTACGCATCTGATCAAAAAATATCATAGAAGATAAAAAGTAGGAAACTTAATTCCCTACAAAAAAGGTCTCTTAACATTTTGCCATAGCTCGCTTCGTTTCCGAGATATTTGCAGATTTATCTCAAGGGAAGGGGCCTGAAGGACATATTTCGAGATATTTCTTCTTCTTGTTGTTCTTCTTCTGCACAGCTAAGCTGGAAGTGGCATTTGCAGCTCGCAATAGTGCAGAGTTATCTCAAAGAAAGGGGCCACGGTGTTTCTGTATCTCTATTATGTTGGTGCGGCTTCGGAACTTTTAAATATCTTGATATATCTCGACAAACTACGCATCTGATCAAAAAATATCATAGAACATAAAAAGTAGGAAACTTAATTCTCTACAAAAAAGGTCTCTTAACATTTTGCCATAGCTCGCTTCGTTTCCGAGATATTTGCAGATTTATCTCAAGGGAAGGGGCCTGACGGACATATTTCGAGATATTTCTTCTTCTTGTTGTTCTTCTTCTGCACAGCTAAGCTGGAAGTGGCATTTGCGGCTCGCACTAGTGCAGAGTTATCTCAAAGAAAGGGGCCACGGTGTTTCTGTATCTCTATTATGTTGGTGCGGCTTCGGAACTTTTAAACATCTTGATATATCTCGAGAACTACGCATCTGATCAAAAAATATCATAGAACATAAAAAGTAGGAAACTTAATTCTCTACAAAAAAGGTCTCTTAACATTTTGCCATAGCTCGCTTCGTTTCCGAGATATTTGCAGATATATCTCAAGGGAAGGGGCCTGACGGACATATTTCGAGATATTTCTTCTTCTTGTTGTTCTTCTTCTGCACAGCTAAGCTGGAAGTGGCATTTACAGCTCGCAATAGTGCAGAGTTATCTCAAAGAAAGGGGCCACGGTGTTTCTGTATCTCTATTATGTTGGTGCGGCTTCGGAACTTTTAAACATCTTGATATATCTCGAGAACTACGCATCTGATCAAAAAATATCATAGAACATAAAAAGTAGGAAACTTAATTCTCTACAAAAAAGGTCTCTTAACATTTTGCCATAGCTCGCTTCGTTTCCGAGATATTTGCAGATATATCTCAAGGGAAGGGGCCTGACGGACATATTTCGAGATATTTCTTCTTCTTGTTGTTCTTCTTCTGCACAGCTAAGCTGGAAGTGGCATTTACAGCTCGCAATAGTGCAGAGTTATCTCAAAGAAAGGGGCCACGGTGTTTCTGTATCTCTATTATGTTGGTGCGGCTTCGGAACTTTTAAATATCTTGATATATCTCGAGAACTACGCATCTGATCAAAAAATATCATAGAACATAAAAAGTAGGAAACTTAATTCTCTACAAAAAAGGTCTCTTAACATTTTGCCATAGCTCGCTTCGTTTCCGAGATATTTGCAGATTTATCTCAAGGGAAGGTGCCTAACGGACATATTTCGAGATATTTCTTCTTCTTGTTGTTCTTCTTCTGCACAGCTAAACTGGAAGTGTCATTTCCAACTCGCAATAGTGCAGAGTTATCTCAACGAGAGGGGCCACGGTGTTTCTGTATCTCTATTATGTTGGTGCGGCTTCGGAACTTTTAAATATCTTGATATATCTCGAGAACTACGCATCTGATCAAAAAATATCATAGAAGATAAGAAGTAGGAAACTTAATTCCCTACACAAAAGGTCTCTTAACATTTTGCCATAGCTCGCTTCGTTTCCGAGATATTTGCAGATTTATCTCAAGGGAAGGGGCCTGACGGACATATTTCGAGATATTTCTTCTTCTTGTTGTTCTTCTTCTGCACAGCTAAGCTGGAAGTGGCATTTGCAGCTCGCAATAGTGCAGAGTTATCTCAAAGAAAGGGGCCACGGTGTTTCTGTATCTCTATTATGTTGGTGCGGCTTCGGAACTTTTAAATATCTTGATATATCTCGACAAACTACGCATCTGATCAAAAAATATCATAGAACATAAAAAGTAGGAAACTTAATTCTCTACAAAGAGGTCTCTTAACATTTTGCCATAGCTCGCTTCGTTTCCGAGATATTTGCATATTTATCTCAAGGGAAGGTGCCTGACGGACATATTTCGAGATATTTCTTCTTCTTGTTGTTCTTCTTCTGCACAGCTAAGCTGGAAGTGGCATTTACAGCTCGCAATAGTGCAGAGTTATCTCAAAGAAAGGGGCCACGGTGTTTCTGTATCTCTATTATGTTGGTGCGGCTTCGGAACTTTTAAACATCTTGATATATCTCGAGAACTACGCATCTGATCAAAAAATATCATAGAACATAAAAAGTAGGAAACTTAATTCTCTACAAAAAAGGTCTCTTAACATTTTGCCATAGCTCACTTCGTTTCCGAGATATGTGCAGATTTATCTCAAGGGAAGGGGCCTGACGGACATATTTCGAGATATTTCTTCTTCTTGTTGTTCTTCTTCTGCACAGCTAAGCTGGAAGTGGCATTTGCAACTCGCACTAGTGCAGAGTTATCTCAAAGAAAGGGGCCACGGTGTTTCTGTATCTCTATTATGTTGGTGCGGCTTCGGAACTTTTAAATATCTCGATATATCTCGAAAACTACGCTTCTGATCAAAAAATATCGTAGAACATAAATTGTAGGAAACATAATTCTCTACAAAAAAGGTCTCTTAACATTTTGCCATAGCCCGCTTCGTTTCCGAGATATTTGCAGATATATCTCAAGGGAAGGGGCCTGACGGACATATTTCGAGATATTTCTTCTTCTTGTTGTTCTTCTTCTGCACAGCTAAGCTGGAAGTGGCATTTACAGCTCGCAATAGTGCAGAGTTATCTCAAAGAAAGGGGCCACGGTGTTTCTGTATCTCTATTATGTTGGTGCGGCTTCGGAACTTTTAAATATCTTGATATATCTCGAGAACTACGCATCTGATCAAAAAATATCATAGAACATAAAAAGTAGGAAACTTAATTCTCTACAAAAAAGGTCTCTTAACATTTTGCCATAGCTCGCTTGGTTTCCGAGATATTTGCAGATTTATTTCAAGGGAAGGGGCCTAACGGACATATTTCGAGATATTTCTTCTTCTTGTTGTTCTTCTTGTGCACAGCTAAACTGGAAGTGGCATTTCCAGCTCGCAATAGTGCAGAGTTATCTCAACGAGAGGGGCCACGGTGTTTCTGTATCTCTATTATGTTGGTGCGGCTTCGGAACTTTTAAATATCTTGATATATCTCGAGAACTACGCATCTGATCAAAAAATATCATAGAAGATAAAAAGTAGGAAACTTAATTCCCTACAAAAAAGGTCTCTTAACATTTTGCCATAGCTCGCTTCGTTTCCGAGATATTTGCAGATTTATCTCAAGGGAAGGGGCCTGAAGGACATATTTCGAGATATTTCTTCTTCTTGTTGTTCTTCTTCTGCACAGCTAAGCTGGAAGTGGCATTTGCAGCTCGCAATAGTGCAGAGTTATCTCAAAGAAAGGGGCCACGGTGTTTCTGTATCTCTATTATGTTGGTGCGGCTTCGGAACTTTTAAATATCTTGATATATCTCGACAAACTACGCATCTGATCAAAAAATATCATAGAACATAAAAAGTAGGAAACTTAATTCTCTACAAAAAAGGTCTCTTAACATTTTGCCATAGCTCGCTTCGTTTCCGAGATATTTGCAGATTTATCTCAAGGGAAGGGGCCTGACGGACATATTTCGAGATATTTCTTCTTCTTGTTGTTCTTCTTCTGCACAGCTAAGCTGGAAGTGGCATTTGCGGCTCGCACTAGTGCAGAGTTATCTCAAAGAAAGGGGCCACGGTGTTTCTGTATCTCTATTATGTTGGTGCGGCTTCGGAACTTTTAAATATCTCGATATATCTCGAAAACTACGCTTCTGATCAAAAAATATCATAGAACATAAATTGTAGGAAACATAATTCTCTACAAAAAAGGTCTCTTAACATTTTGCCATAGCTCGCTTCGTTTCCGAGATATTTGCAGATTTATCTCAAGGGAAGGGGCCTAACGGACATATTTCGAGATATTTCTTCTTCTTGTTGTTCTTCTTCTGCACAGCTAAACTGGAAGTGGCATTTCCAGCTCGCAATAGTGCAGAGTTATCTCAAAGAAAGGGGCCACGGTGTTTCTGTATCTCTATTATGTTGGTGCGGCTTCGGAACTTTTAAATATCTTGATATATCTCGAGAACTACGCATCTGATCAAAAAATATCATAGAACATAAAAAGTAGGAAACTTAATTCTCTACAAAAAAGGTCTCTTAACATTTTGCCATAGCTCGCTTCGTTTCCGAGATATTTGCAGATATATCTCAAGGGAAGGGGCCTGACGGACATATTTCGAGATATTTCTTCTTCTTGTTGTTCTTCTTCTGCACAGCTAAGCTGGAAGTGGCATTTACAGCTCGCAATAGTGCAGAGTTATCTCAAAGAAAGGGGCCACGGTGTTTCTGTATCTCTATTATGTTGGTGCGGCTTCGGAACTTTTAAACATCTTGATATATCTCGAGAACTACGCATCTGATCAAAAAATATCATAGAACATAAAAAGTAGGAAACTTAATTCTCTACAAAAAAGGTCTCTTAACATTTTGCCATAGCTCGCTTCGTTTCCGAGATATTTGCAGATATATCTCAAGGGAAGGGGCCTGACGGACATATTTCGAGATATTTCTTCTTCTTGTTGTTCTTCTTCTGCACAGCTAAGCTGGAAGTGGCATTTACAGCTCGCAATAGTGCAGAGTTATCTCAAAGAAAGGGGCCACGGTGTTTCTGTATCTCTATTATGTTGGTGCGGCTTCGGAACTTTTAAACATCTTGATATATCTCGAGAACTACGCATCTGATCAAAAAATATCATAGAACATAAAAAGTAGGAAACTTAATTCTCTACAAAAAAGGTCTCTTAACATTTTGCCATAGCTCGCTTCGTTTCCGAGATATTTGCAGATATATCTCAAGGGAAGGGGCCTGACGGACATATTTCGAGATATTTCTTCTTCTTGTTGTTCTTCTTCTGCACAGCTAAGCTGGAAGTGGCATTTACAGCTCGCAATAGTGCAGAGTTATCTCAAAGAAAGGGGCCACGGTGTTTCTGTATCTCTATTATGTTGGTGCGGCTTCGGAACTTTTAAATATCTTGATATATCTCGAGAACTACGCATCTGATCAAAAAATATCATAGAACATAAAAAGTAGGAAACTTAATTCTCTACAAAAAAGGTCTCTTAACATTTTGCCATAGCTCGCTTCGTTTCCGAGATATTTGCAGATTTATCTCAAGGGAAGGTGCCTAACGGACATATTTCGAGATATTTCTTCTTCTTGTTGTTCTTCTTCTGCACAGCTAAACTGGAAGTGGCATTTCCAACTCGCAATAGTGCAGAGTTATCTCAACGAGAGGGGCCACGGTGTTTCTGTATCTCTATTATGTTGGTGCGGCTTCGGAACTTTTAAATATCTTGATATATCTCGAGAACTACGCATCTGATCAAAAAATATCATAGAAGATAAGAAGTAGGAAACTTAATTCCCTACAAAAAAGGTCTCTTAACATTTTGCCATAGCTCGCTTCGTTTCCGAGATATTTGCAGATTTATCTCAAGGGAAGGGGCCTGACGGACATATTTCGAGATATTTCTTCTTCTTGTTGTTCTTCTTCTGCACAGCTAAGCTGGAAGTGGCATTTGCAGCTCGCAATAGTGCAGAGTTATCTCAAAGAAAGGGGCCACGGTGTTTCTGTATCTCTATTATGTTGGTGCGGCTTCGGAACTTTTAAATATCTTGATATATCTCGACAAACTACGCATCTGATCAAAAAATATCATAGAACATAAAAAGTAGGAAACTTAATTCTCTACAAAAAAGGTCTCTTAACATTTTGCCATAGCTCGCTTCGTTTCCGAGATATTTGCAGATTTATCTCAAGGGAAGGGGCCTGACGGACATATTTCGAGATATTTCTTCTTCTTGTTGTTCTTCTTCTGCACAGCTAAGCTGGAAGTGACATTTGCGGCTCGCACTAGTGCAGAGTTATCTCAAAGAAAGGGGCCACGGTGTTTCTGTATCTCTATTATGTTGGTGCGGCTTCGGAACTTTTAAATATCTCGATATATCTCGAAAACTACGCTTCTGATCAAAAAATATCATAGAACATAAAAAGTAGGAAACTTCATTCTCTACAAAAAAGGTCTCTTAAGATTTTGCCATAGCTCGCTTCGTTTCCGAGATATTTGCAGATTTATCTCAAGGGAAGGGGCCTAACGGACATATTTCGAGATACTTCTTCTTCTTGTTGTTCTTCTTCTGGACAGCTAAACTGGAAGTGGCATTTCCAGCTCGCAATAGTGCAGAGTTATCTCAAAGAAAGGGGCCACGGTGTTTCTGTATCTCTATTATGTTGGTGCGGCTTCGGAACTTTTAAATATCTCGATATATCTCGAAAACTACGCTTCTGATCAAAAAATATCGTAGAACATAAATTGTAGGAAACATAATTCTCTACAAAAAAGGTCTCTTAACATTTTGCCATAGCCCGCTTCGTTTCCGAGATATTTGCAGATATATCTCAAGGGAAGGGGCCTGACGGACATATTTCGAGATATTTCTTCTTCTTGTTGTTCTTCTTCTGCACAGCTAAGCTGGAAGTGGCATTTACAGCTCGCAATAGTGCAGAGTTATCTCAAACAAAGGGGCCACGGTGTTTCTGTATCTCTATTACGTTGGTGCGGCTTCGGAACTTTTAAATATCTTGATATATCTCGAGAACTACGCATCTGATCAAAAAATATCATAGAACATATAAAGTAGGAAACTTAATTCTCTACAAAAAAGGTCTCTTAACATTTTGCCATAGCTCGCTTCGTTTCCGAGATATTTGCAGATTTATCTCAAGGGAAGGGGCCTAACGGACATATTTCGAGATATTTCTTCTTCTTGTTGTTCTTCTTGTGCACAGCTAAACTGGAAGTGGCATTTCCAGCTCGCAATAGTGTAGAGTTATCTCAACGAGAGGGGCCACGGTGTTTCTGTATCTCTATTATGTTGGTGCGGCTTCGGAACTTTTAAATATCTTGATATATCTCGAGAACTACGCATCTGATCAAAAAATATCATAGAAGATAAAAAGTAGGAAACTTAATTCCCTACAAAAAAGGTCTCTTAACATTTTGCCATAGCTCGCTTCGTTTCCGAGATATTTGCAGATTTATCTCAAGGGAAGGGGCCTGAAGGACATATTTCGAGATATTTCTTCTTCTTGTTGTTCTTCTTCTGCACAGCTAAGCTGGAAGTGGCATTTGCAGCTCGCAATAGTGCAGAGTTATCTCAAAGAAAGGGGCCACGGTGTTTCTGTATCTCTATAATGTTGGTGCGGCTTCGGAACTTTTAAATATCTCGATATATCTCGACAAACTACGCATCTGATCAAAAAATATCATAGAACATAAAAAGTAGGAAACTTAATTCTCTACAAAAAAGGTCTCTTAACATTTTGCCATAGCTCGCTTCGTTTCCGAGATATTTGCAGATTTATCTCAAGGGAAGGGGCCTGACGGACATATTTCGAGATATTTCTTCTTCTTGTTGTTCTTCTTCTGCACAGCTAAGCTGGAAGTGGCATTTGCGGCTCGCACTAGTGCAGAGTTATCTCAAAGAAAGGGGCCACGGTGTTTCTGTATCTCTATTATGTTGGTGCGGCTTCGGAACTTTTAAATATCTCGATATATCTCGAAAACTACGCTTCTGATCAAAAAATATCATAGAACATAAATTGTAGGAAACATAATTCGCTACAAAAAAGGTCTCTTATCATTTTGCCATAGCTCGCTTCGTTTCCGAGATATTTGCAGATTTATCTCAAGGGAAGGGGCCTAACGGACATATTTCGAGATATTTCTTCTTCTTGTTGTTCTTCTTCTGCACAGCTAAACTGGAAGTGGCATTTCCAGCTCGCAATAGTGCAGAGTTATCTCAAAGAAAGGGGCCACGGTGTTTCTGTATCTCTATTATGTTGGTGCGGCTTCGGAACTTTTAAATATCTTGATATATCTCGAGAACTACGCATCTGATCAAAAAATATCATAGAACATAAAAAGTAGGAAACTTAATTCTCTACAAAAAAGGTCTCTTAACATTTTGCCATAGCTCGCTTCGTTTCCGAGATATTTGCAGATATATCTCAAGGGAAGGGGCCTGACGGACATATTTCGAGATATTTCTTCTTCTTGTTGTTCTTCTTCTGCACAGCTAAGCTGGAAGTGGCATTTACAGCTCGCAATAGTGCAGAGTTATCTCAAAGAAAGGGGCCACGGTGTTTCTGTATCTCTATTATGTTGGTGCGGCTTCGGAACTTTTAAACATCTTGATATATCTCGAGAACTACGCATCTGATCAAAAAATATCATAGAACATAAAAAGTAGGAAACTTAATTCTCTACAAAAAAGGTCTCTTAACATTTTGCCATAGCTCGCTTCGTTTCCGAGATATTTGCAGATTTATCTCAAGGGAAGGGGCCTGACGGACATATTTCGAGATATTTCTTCTTCTTGTTGCTCTTCTTCTGCACAGCTAAGCTGGAAGTGGCATTTACAGCTCGCAATAGTGCAGAGTTATCTCAAAGAAAGGGGCCACGGTGTTTCTGTATCTCTATTATTTTGGTGCGGCTTCGGAACTTTTAAATATCTTGATATATCTCGAGAACTACGCATCTGATCAAAAAATATCATAAAACATAGAAAGTAGGAAACGTAATTCTCTACAAAAAAGGTCTCTTAACATTTTGCCATAGCTCGCTTCGTTTCCGAGATATTTGCAGATATATCTCAAGGGAAGGGGCCTGACGGACATATTTCGGGATATTTCTTCTTCTTGTTGTTCTTCTTCTGCACAGCTAAGCTGGAAGTGGCATTTACAGCTCGCAATAGTGCAGAGTTATCTCAAAGAAAGGGGCCACGGTGTTTCTGTATCTCTATTATGTTGGTGCGGCTTCGGAACTTTTAAATATCTTGATATATCTCGAGAACTACGCATCTGATCAAAAAATATCATAGAACATAAAAAGTAGGAAACTTAATTCTCTACAAAAAAGGTCTCTTAACATTTTGCCATAGCTCGCTTCGTTTCCGAGATATTTGCAGATTTATCTCAAGGGAAGGGGCCTGACGGACATATTTCGAGATATTTCTTCTTCTTGTTGTTCTTCTTCTGCACAGCTAAGCTGGAAGTGGCATTTACAGCTCGCAATAGTGCAGAGTTATCTCAAAGAAAGGGGCCACGGTGTTTCTGTATCTCTATTATTTTGGTGCGGCTTCGGAACTTTTAAATATCTTGATATATCTCGAGAACTACGCATCTGATCAAAAAATATCATAAAACATAGAAAGTAGGAAACGTAATTCTCTACAAAAAAGGTCTCTTAACATTTTGCCATAGCTCGTTTCGTTTCCGAGATATTTGCAGATTTATCTCAAGGGAAGGGGCCTGACGGACATATTTCGAGATATTTCTTCTTCTTGTTGTTCTACTTCTGCACAGCTAAGCTGGAAGTGGCATTTGCAGCTCGCACTAGTGCAGAGTTATCTCAAAGAATGGGGCCACGGTGTTTCTGTATCTCTATTATGTTGGTGCGGCTTCGGAACTTTTTAATATCTCGATATATCTCGAAAACTACGCTTCTGATCAAAAAATATCATAGAACATAAATTGTAGGAAACATAATTCTCTACAAAAAAGGTCTCTTAACATTTTGCCATAGCTCGCTTCGTTTCCGAGATATTTGCAGATATATCTCAAGGGAAGGGGCCTGACGGACATATTTCGGGATATTTCTTCTTCTTGTTGTTCTTCTTCTGCACAGCTAAGCTGGAAGTGGCATTTACAGCTCGCAATAGTGCAGAGTTATCTCAAAGAAAGGGGCCACGGTGTTTCTGTATCTCTATTATGTTGGTGCGGCTTCGGAACTTTTAAATATCTTGATATATCTCGAGAACTACGCATCTGATCAAAAAATATCATAGAACATAAAAAGTAGGAAACCTAATTCTCTACAAAAAAGGTCGCTTAACATTTTGCCATAGCTCTCTTCGTTTCCGAGATATTTGCAGATTTATCTCAAGGGAAGGGGCCTGACGGACATATTTCGAGATATTTCTTCTTCTTGTTGTTCTTCTTCTGCACAGCTAAGCTGAAAGTGGCATTTGCAGCTCGCAATAGTGCAGAGTTATCTCAAAGAAAGGGGCCACGGTGTTTCTGTATCTCTATTATGTTGGTGCGGCTTCGGAACTTTTAAATATCTTGATATATCTCGAGAACTACGCATCTGATCAAAAAATATCATAGAACATAAAAAGTAGGAAACTTAATTCTCTACAAAAAATGTCGCTTAACATTTTGCCATAGCTCGCTTCGTTTCCGAGATATTTGCAGATATATCTCAAGGGAAGGGGCCTGACGGACATATTTCGAGATATTTCTCCTTCTTGTTGTTCTTCTTCTGCACAGCTAAGCTGGAAGTGGCATTTGCGGCTCGCACTAGTGCAGAGTTATCTCAAAGAAAGGGGCCACGGTGTTTCTGTATCCCTATTATGTTGGTGCGGCTTCGGAACTTTTAAATATCTCGATATATCTCGGAAACTACGCTTCTGATCAAAAAATATCATAGAACATAAATTGTAGGAAACATAATTCTCTACAAAAAACGTCTCTTAACATTTTGCCATAGCTCGCTTCGTTTCCGAGATATTTGCAGATTCAGCTCAAAGGAACTGGCCTGACGGACATATTTCGAGATATTTCTTCTTCTTGTTGTTCTTCCTCTGCACAGCTAAGCTGGAAGTGGCATTTGCAGCTCGCAATAGTGCAGAGTTATCTCAAAGAAAGGGGCCACGGTGTTTCTGTATCTCTATTATGTTGGTGCGGCTTCGGAACTTTTAAATATCTTGATATATCTCGAGACCTACGCATCTGATCAAAAAATATCGTAGAACATAAAAAGTAGGAAACTTAATTCTCTACAAAAAAGGTCTCTTAACATTTTGCCATAGCTCGCTTCGTTTCCGAGATATTTGCATATTTATCTCAAGGGAAGGGGCCTGACGGACATATTTCGAGATATTTCTTGTTCTTGTTGTTCTTCTTCTGCACAGCTAAGCTGGAAGTGGCATTTGAGGCTCGCACTAGTGCAGAGTTATCTCAAAGAATGGGGCCACGGTGTTTCTGTATCTCTATTATGTTGGTGCGGCTTCGGAACTTTTTAATATCTCGATATATCTCGAAAACTACGCTTCTGATCAAAAAATATCATAGAACATAAATTGTAGGAAACATAATTCTCTACAAAAAAGGTCGCTTAACATTTTGCCATAGCGCGCTTCGTTTCCGAGATATTTGCAGATATATCTCAAGGGAAGGGGCCTGACGGACATATTTCGGGATATTTCTTCTTCTTGTTGTTCTTCTTCTGCACAGCTAAGCTGGAAGTGGCATTTACAGCTCGCAATAGTGCAGAGTTATCTCAAAGAAAGGGGCCACGGTGTTTCTGTATCTCTATTATGTTGGTGCGGCTTCGGAACTTTTAAATATCTTGATATATCTCGAGAACTACGCATCTGATCAAAAAATATCATAGAACATAAAAAGTAGGAAACTTAATTCTCTACAAAAAAGGTCTCTTAACATTTTGCCATAGCTCGCTTCGTTTCCGAGATATTTGCAGATTTATCTCAAGGGAAGGGGCCTGACGGACATATTTCGAGATATTTCTTCTTCTTGTTGTTCTTCTTCTGCACAGCTAAGCTGGAAGTGGCATTTGCAGCTCGCAATAGTGCAGAGTTATCTCAAAGAAAGGGGCCACGGTGTTTCTGTATTTCTATTATGTTGGTGCGGCTTCGGAACTTTTAAATATCTTGATATATCTCGAGAACTACGCATCTGATCAAAAAATATCATAGAACATAAAAAGTAGGAAACCTAATTCTCTACAAAAAAGGTCGCTTAACATTTTGCCATAGCTCTCTTCGTTTCCGAGATATTTGCACATTTATCTCAAGGGAAGGGGCCTGACGGACATATTTCGAGATATTTCTTCTTCTTGTTGTTCTTCTTCTGCACAGCTAAGCTGAAAGTGGCATTTGCAGCTCGCAATAGTGCAGAGTTATCTCAAAGAAAGGGGCCACGGTGTTTCTGTATCTCTATTATGTTGGTGCGGCTTCGGAACTTTTAAATATCTTGATATATCTCGAGAACTACGCATCTGATCAAAAAATATCATAGAACATAAAAAGTAGGAAACTTAATTCTCTACAAAAAATGTCGCTTAACATTTTGCCATAGCTCGCTTCGTTTCCGAGATATTTGCAGATATATCTCAAGGGAAGGGGCCTGACGGACATATTTCGAGATATTTCTTCTTCTTGTTGTTCTTCTTCTGCACAGCTAAGCTGGAAGTGGCATTTGCAGCTCGCACTAGTGCAGAGTTATCTCAAAGAAAGGGGCCACGGTGTTTCTGTATCCCTATTATGTTGGTGCGGCTTCGGAACTTTTAAATATCTCGATATATCTCGGAAACTACGCTTCTGATCAAAAAATATCATAGAACGTAAAAAGTAGGAAACTTAATTCTCTACAAAAAAGGTCTCTTAACATTTTGCCATAGCTCGCTTCGTTTCCGAGATATTTGCAGATTTATCTCAAGGGAAGGGGCCTGACGGACATATTTCGAGATATTTCTTCTTCTTGTTGTTCTTCTTCTGCACAGCTAAGCTGGAAGTGGCATTTACAGCTCGCAATAGTGCAGAGTTATCTCAAAGAAAGGGGCCACGGTGTTTCTGTATCTCTATTATTTTGGTGCGGCTTCGGAACTTTTAAATATCTTGATATATCTCGAGAACTACGCATCTGATCAAAAAATATCATAAAACATAGAAAGTAGGAAACGTAATTCTCTACAAAAAAGGTCTCTTAACATTTTGCCATAGCTCGCTTCGTTTCCGAGATATTTGCAGATTTATCTCAAGGGAAGGGGCCTGACGGACATATTTCGAGATATTTCTTCTTCTTGTTGTTCTACTTCCGCACAGCTAAGCTGGAAGTGGCATTTGCAGCTCGCACTAGTGCAGAGTTATCTCAAAGAATGGGGCCACGGTGTTTCTGTATCTCTATTATGTTGGTGCGGCTTCGGAACTTTTTAATATCTCGATATATCTCGAAAACTACGCTTCTGATCAAAAAATATCATAGAACATAAATTGTAGGAAACATAATTCTCTACAAAAAAGGTCTCTTAACATTTTGCCATAGCTCGCTTCGTTTCCGAGATATTTGCAGATATATCTCAAGGGAAGGGGCCTGACGGACATATTTCGGGATATTTCTTCTTCTTGTTGTTCTTCTTCTGCACAGCTAAGCTGGAAGTGGCATTTACAGCTCGCAATAGTGCAGAGTTATCTCAAAGAAAGGGGCCACGGTGTTTCTGTATCTCTATTATGTTGGTGCGGCTTCGGAACTTTTAAATATCTTGATATATCTCGAGAACTACGCATGTGATCAAAAAATATCATAGAACATAAAAAGTAGGAAACTCAATTCTCTACAAAAAAGGTCTCTTAACATTTTGCCATAGCTCGCTTCGTTTCCGAGATATTTGCAGATTTATCTCAAGGGAAGGGGCCTGACGGACATATTTCGAGATATTTCTTCTTCTTGTTGTTCTTCTTCTGCACAGCTAAGCTGGAAGTGGCATTTGCAGCTCGCAATAGTGCAGAGTTATCTCAAAGAAAGGGGCCACGGTGTTTCTGTATTTCTATTATGTTGGTGCGGCTTCGGAACTTTTAAATATCTTGATATATCTCGAGAACTACGCATCTGATCAAAAAATATCATAGAACATAAAAAGTAGGAAACCTAATTCTCTACAAAAAAGGTCGCTTAACATTTTGCCATAGCTCTCTTCGTTTCCGAGATATTTGCAGATTTATCTCAAGGGAAGGGGCCTGACGGACATATTTCGAGATATTTCTTCTTCTTGTTGTTCTTCTTCTGCACAGCTAAGCTGAAAGTGGCATTTGCAGCTCGCAATAGTGCAGAGTTATCTCAAAGAAAGGGGCCACGGTGTTTCTGTATCTCTATTATGTTGGTGCGGCTTCGGAACTTTTAAATATCTTGATATATCTCGAGAACTACGCATCTGATCAAAAAATATCATAGAACATAAAAAGTAGGAAACTTAATTCTCTACAAAAAATGTCGCTTAACATTTTGCCATAGCTCGCTTCGTTTCCGAGATATTTGCAGATATATCTCAAGGGAAGGGGCCTGACGGACATATTTCGAGATATTTCTTCTTCTTGTTGTTCTTCTTCTGCACAGCTAAGCTGGAAGTGGCATTTGCAGCTCGCACTAGTGCAGAGTTATCTCAAAGAAAGGGGCCACGGTGTTTCTGTATCCCTATTATGTTGGTGCGGCTTCGGAACTTTTAAATATCTCGATATATCTCGGAAACTACGCTTCTGATCAAAAAATATCATAGAACATAAAAAGTAGGAAACTTAATTCTCTACAAAAAAGGTCTCTTAACATTTTGCCATAGCTCGCTTCGTTTCCGAGATATTTGCAGATTTATCTCAAGGGAAGGGGCCTGACGGACATATTTCGAGATATTTCTTCTTCTTGTTGTTCTTCTTCTGCACAGCTAAGCTGGAAGTGGCATTTACAGCTCGCAATAGTGCAGAGTTATCTCAAAGAAAGGGGCCACGGTGTTTCTGTATCTCTATTATTTTGGTGCGGCTTCGGAACTTTTAAATATCTTGATATATCTCGAGAACTACGCATCTGATCAAAAAATATCATAAAACATAGAAAGTAGGAAACGTAATTCTCTACAAAAAAGGTCTCTTAACATTTTGCCATAGCTCGCTTCGTTTCCGAGATATTTGCAGATTTATCTCAAGGGAAGGGGCCTGACGGACATATTTCGAGATATTTCTTCTTCTTGTTGTTCTACTTCCGCACAGCTAAGCTGGAAGTGGCATTTGCAGCTCGCACTAGTGCAGAGTTATCTCAAAGAATGGGGCCACGGTGTTTCTGTATCTCTATTATGTTGGTGCGGCTTCGGAACTTTTTAATATCTCGATATATCTCGAAAACTACGCTTCTGATCAAAAAATATCATAGAACATAAATTGTAGGAAACATAATTCTCTACAAAAAAGGTCTCTTAACATTTTGCCATAGCTCGCTTCGTTTCCGAGATATTTGCAGATATATCTCAAGGGAAGGGGCCTGACGGACATATTTCGGGATATTTCTTCTTCTTGTTGTTCTTCTTCTGCACAGCTAAGCTGGAAGTGGCATTTACAGCTCGCAATAGTGCAGAGTTATCTCAAAGAAAGGGGCCACGGTGTTTCTGTATCTCTATTATGTTGGTGCGGCTTCGGAACTTTTAAATATCTTGATATATCTCGAGAACTACGCATGTGATCAAAAAATATCATAGAACATAAAAAGTAGGAAACTCAATTCTCTACAAAAAAGGTCTCTTAACATTTTGCCATAGCTCGCTTCGTTTCCGAGATATTTGCAGATTTATCTCAAGGGAAGGGGCCTGACGGACATATTTCGAGATATTTCTTCTTCTTGTTGTTCTTCTTCTGCACAGCTAAGCTGGAAGTGGCATTTGCAGCTCGCAATAGTGCAGAGTTATCTCAAAGAAAGGGGCCACGGTGTTTCTGTATTTCTATTATGTTGGTGCGGCTTCGGAACTTTTAAATATCTTGATATATCTCGAGAACTACGCATCTGATCAAAAAATATCATAGAACATAAAAAGTAGGAAACCTAATTCTCTACAAAAAAGGTCGCTTAACATTTTGCCATAGCTCTCTTCGTTTCCGAGATATTTGCAGATTTATCTCAAGGGAAGGGGCCTGACGGACATATTTCGAAATATTTCTTCTTCTTGTTGTTCTTCTTCTGCACAGCTAAGCTGAAAGTGGCATTTGCAGCTCGCAATAGTGCAGAGTTATCTCAAAGAAAGGGGCCACGGTGTTTCTGTATCTCTATTATGTTGGTGCGGCTTCGGAACTTTTAAATATCTTGATATATCTCGAGAACTACGCATCTGATCAAAAAATATCATAGAACATAAAAAGTAGGAAACTTAATTCTCTACAAAAAATGTCGCTTAACATTTTGCCATAGCTCGCTTCGTTTCCGAGATATTTGCAGATATATCTCAAGGGAAGGGGCCTGACGGACATATTTCGAGATATTTCTTCTTCTTGTTGTTCTTCTTCTGCACAGCTAAGCTGGAAGTGGCATTTGCGGCTCGCACTAGTGCAGAGTTATCTCAAAGAAAGGGGCCACGGTGTTTCTGTATCCCTATTATGTTGGTGCGGCTTCGGAACTTTTAAATATCTCGATATATCTCGGAAACTACGCTTCTGATCAAAAAATATCATAGAACATAAATTGTAGGAAACATAATTCTCTACAAAAAACGTCTCTTAACATTTTGCCATAGCTCGCTTCGTTTCCGAGATATTTGCAGATTCAGCTCAAAGGAACTGGCCTGACGGACATATTTCGAGATATTTCTTCTTCTTGTTGTTCTTCCTCTGCACAGCTAAGCTGGAAGTGGCATTTGCAGCTCGCAATAGTGCAGAGTTATCTCAAAGAAAGGGGCCACGGTGTTTCTGTATCTCTATTATGTTGGTGCGGCTTCGGAACTTTTAAATATCTTGATATATCTCGAGAACTACGCATCTGATCAAAAAATATCGTAGAACATAAAAAGTAGGAAACTTAATTCTCTACAAAAAAGGTCTCTTAACATTTTGCCATAGCTCGCTTCGTTTCCGAGATATTTGCATATTTATCTCAAGGGAAGGGGCCTGACGGACATATTTCGAGATATTTCTTGTTCTTGTTGTTCTTCTTCTGCACAGCTAAGCTGCAAGTGGCATTTGAGGCTCGCACTAGTGCAGAGTTATCTCAAAGAATGGGGCCACGGTGTTTCTGTATCTCTATTATGTTGGTGCGGCTTCGGAACTTTTTAATATCTCGATATATCTCGAAAACTACGCTTCTGATCAAAAAATATCATAGAACATAGATTGTAGGAAACATAATTCTCTACAAAAAAGGTCTCTTAACATTTTGCCATAGCTCGCTTCGTTTCCGAGATATTTGCAGATATATCTCAAGGGAAGGGGCCTGACGGACATATTTCGGGATATTTCTTCTTCTTGTTGTTCTTCTTCTGCACAGCTAAGCTGGAAGTGGCATTTGCGGCTCGCTCTAGTGCAGAGTTATCTCAAAGAAAGGGGCCACGGTGTTTCTGTATCCCTATTATGTTGGTGCGGCTTCGGAACTTTTAAATATCTCGATATATCTCGGAAACTACGCTTCTGATCAAAAAATATCATAGAACGTAAATTGTAGGAAACATAATTCTCTACAAAAAACGTCTCTTAACATTTTGCCATAGCTCGCTTCGTTTCCGAGATATTTGCAGATTCAGCTCAAAGGAACTGGCCTGACGGACATATTTCGAGATATTTCTTCTTCTTGTTGTTCTTCCTCTGCACAGCTAAGCTGGAAGTGGCATTTGCAGCTCGCAATAGTGCAGAGTTATCTCAAAGAAAGGGGCCACGGTGTTTCTGTATTTCTATTATGTTGGTGCGGCTTCGGAACTTTTAAATATCTTGATATATCTCGAGAACTACGCATCTGATCAAAAAATATCATAGAACATAAAAAGTAGGAAACCTAATTCTCTACAAAAAAGGTCGCTTAACATTTTGCCATAGCTCTCTTCGTTTCCGAGATATTTGCAGATTTATCTCAAGGGAAGGGGCCTGACGGACATATTTCGAGATATTTCTTCTTCTTGTTGTTCTTCTTCTGCACAGCTAAGCTGAAAGTGGCATTTGCAGCTCGCAATAGTGCAGAGTTATCTCAAAGAAAGGGGCCACGGTGTTTCTGTATCTCTATTATGTTGGTGCGGCTTCGGAACTTTTAAATATCTTGATATATCTCGAGAACTACGCATCTGATCAAAAAATATCATAGAACATAAAAAGTAGGAAACCTAATTCTCTACAAAAAAGGTCGCTTAACATTTTGCCATAGCTCTCTTCGTTTCCGAGATATTTGCAGATTTATCTCAAGGGAAGGGGCCTGACGGAGATATTTCGAGATATTTCTTCTTCTTGTTGTTCTTCTTCTGCACAGCTAAGCTGAAAGTGGCATTTGCAGCTCGCAATAGTGCAGAGTTATCTCAAAGAAAGGGGCCACGGTGTTTCTGTATCTCTATTATGTTGGTGCGGCTTCGGAACTTTTAAATATCTTGATATATCTCGAGAACTACGCATCTGATCAAAAAATATCATAGAACATAAAAAGTAGGAAACTTAATTCTCTACAAAAAAGGTCTCTTAACATTTTGCCATAGCTCGCTTCGTTTCCGAGATATTTGCAGATTTATCTCAAGGGAAGGGGCCTGACGGACATATTTCGAGATATTTCTTGTTCTTGTTGTTCTTCTTCTGCACAGCTAAGCTGCAAGTGGCATTTGAGGCTCGCACTAGTGCAGAGTTATCTCAAAGAATGGGGCCACGGTGTTTCTGTATCTCTATTATGTTGGTGCGGCTTCGGAACTTTTTAATATCTCGATATATCTCGAAAACTACGCTTCTGATCAAAAAATATCATAGAACATAAATTGTAGGAAACATAATTCTCTACAAAAAAGGTCTCTTAACATTTTGCCATAGCTCGCTTCGTTTCCGAGATATTTGCAGATATATCTCAAGGGAAGGGGCCTGACGGACATATTTCGGGATATTTCTTCTTCTTGTTGTTCTTCTTCTGCACAGCTAAGCTGGAAGTGGCATTTGCGGCTCGCTCTAGTGCAGAGTTATCTCAAAGAAAGGGGCCACGGTGTTTCTGTATCCCTATTATGTTGGTGCGGCTTCGGAACTTTTAAATATCTCGATATATCTCGGAAACTACGCTTCTGATCAAAAAATATCATAGAACGTAAATTGTAGGAAACATAATTCTCTACAAAAAACGTCTCTTAACATTTTGCCATAGCTCGCTTCGTTTCCGAGATATTTGCAGATTCAGCTCAAAGGAACTGGCCTGACGGACATATTTCGAGATATTTCTTCTTCTTGTTGTTCTTCCTCTGCACAGCTAAGCTGGAAGTGGCATTTGCAGCTCGCAATAGTGCAGAGTTATCTCAAAGAAAGGGGCCACGGTGTTTCTGTATTTCTATTATGTTGGTGCGGCTTCGGAACTTTTAAATATCTTGATATATCTCGAGAACTACGCATCTGATCAAAAAATATCATAGAACATAAAAAGTAGGAAACCTAATTCTCTACAAAAAAGGTCGCTTAACATTTTGCCATAGCTCTCTTCGTTTCCGAGATATTTGCAGATTTATCTCAAGGGAAGGGGCCTGACGGACATATTTCGAGATATTTCTTCTTCTTGTTGTTCTTCTTCTGCACAGCTAAGCTGAAAGTGGCATTTGCAGCTCGCAATAGTGCAGAGTTATCTCAAAGAAAGGGGCCACGGTGTTTCTGTATCTCTATTATGTTGGTGCGGCTTCGGAACTTTTAAATATCTTGATATATCTCGAGAACTACGCATCTGATCAAAAAATATCATAGAACATAAAAAGTAGGAAACCTAATTCTCTACAAAAAAGGTCGCTTAACATTTTGCCATAGCTCTCTTCGTTTCCGAGATATTTGCAGATTTATCTCAAGGGAAGGGGCCTGACGGAGATATTTCGAGATATTTCTTCTTCTTGTTGTTCTTCTTCTGCACAGCTAAGCTGAAAGTGGCATTTGCAGCTCGCAATAGTGCAGAGTTATCTCAAAGAAAGGGGCCACGGTGTTTCTGTATCTCTATTATGTTGGTGCGGCTTCGGAACTTTTAAATATCTTGATATATCTCGAGAACTACGCATCTGATCAAAAAATATCATAGAACATAAAAAGTAGGAAACTTAATTCTCTACAAAAAAGGTCGCTTAACATTTTGCCATAGCTCGCTTCGTTTCCGAGATATTTGCATATTTATCTCAAGGGAAGGGGCCTGACGGACATATTTCGAGATATTTCTTGTTCTTGTTGTTCTTCTTCTGCACAGCTAAGCTGGAAGTGGCATTTGCGGCTCGCACTAGTGCAGAGTTATCTCAAAGAATGTGGCCACGGTGTTTCTGTATCTCTATTATGTTGGTGCGGCTTCGGAACT
Source organism: Osmia lignaria lignaria (assembly GCF_051020975.1). Taxonomy (NCBI): domain Eukaryota; kingdom Metazoa; phylum Arthropoda; class Insecta; order Hymenoptera; family Megachilidae; genus Osmia; species Osmia lignaria. The sequence goes on from NW_027478161.1 coordinate 5,096,247, forward strand.
TTTTAATATCTCGATATATCTCGAAAACTACGCTTCTGATCAAAAAATATCATAGAAGATAAATTGCAGGAAACATAATTCTCTACAAAAAAGGTCTCTTAACATTTTGCCATAGCTCGCTTCGTTTCCGAGATATTTGCAGATATATCTCAAGGGAAGGGGCCTGACGGACATATTTCGGGATATTTCTTCTTCTTGTTGTTCTTCTTCTGCACAGCTAAGCTGGAAGTGGCATTTACAGCTCGCAATAGTGCAGAGTTATCTCAAAGAAAGGGGCCACGGTGTTTCTGTATCTCTATTATGTTGGTGCGGCTTCGGAACTTTTAAATATCTTGATATATCTCGAGAACTACGCATCTGATCAAAAAATATCATAGAACCTAAAAAGTAGGAAACTTAATTCTCTATAAAAAAGGTCTCTTAACATTTTGCCATAGCTCTCTTCGTTTCCGAGATATTTGCAGATTTATCTCAAGGGAAGGGGCCTGACGGACATATTTCGAGATATTTCTTCTTCTTGTTGTTCTTCTTCTGCACAGCTAAGCTGGAAGTGGTATTTGCAGCTCGCAGTAGTGCAGAGTTATCTCAAAGAAAGGGGCCACGGTGTTTCTGTATCTCTATTATGTTGGTGCGGCTTCGGAACTTTTTAATATCTCGATATATCTCGAAAACTACGCTTCTGATCAAAAAATATCATAGAACATAAATTGTAGGAAACATAATTCTCTACAAAAAAGGTCTCTTAACATTTTGCCATAGCTCGCTTCGTTTCCGAGATATTTGCAGATATATCTCAAGGGAAGGGGCCTGACGAACATATTTCTAGATATTTCTTCTTCTTGTTGTTCTTCTTCTGCACAGCTAAGCTGGAAGTGGCATTTACAGTTCGCAATAGTGCAGAGTTATCTCAAAGAAAGGGGCCACGGTGTTTCTGTATCTCTGTTATGTTGGTGCGGCTTCGGAACTTTTAAATATCTTGATATATCTCGAGAACTACGCATCTGATCAAAAAATATCATAGAACATAAAAAGTAAGAAACTTAATTCTCTACAAAAGAGGTCTGTTAACATTTTCCCATAGCTCGCTCCGTTTCCGAGATATTTGCAGATATATCTCAAGGGAAGGGGCCTGACGGACATATTTCGAGATATTTCTTCTTCTTGTTGTTCTTCTTCTGCACAGCTAAGCTGGAAGTGGCATTTGCTGCTCGCACTAGTGCAGAGTTATCTCAAAGAAAGGGGCCACGGTGTTTCTGTATCTCTATTATGTTGGTGCGGCTTCGGAACTTTTTATATCTCGATATATCTCGAAAACTACGCTTCTGATCAAAAAATATCATAGAACATAAATTGTAGGAAACATAATTCTCTACAAAAAACGTCTCTTAACATTTTGCCATAGCTCGCTTCGTTTCCGAGATATTTGCAGATTCAGCTCAAAGGAACTGGCCTGACGGACATATTTCGAGATATTTCTTCTTCTTGTTGTTCTTCCTCTGCACAGCTAAGCTGGAAGTGGCATTTGCAGCTCGCAATAGTGCAGAGTTATCTCAAAGAAAGGGGCCACGGTGTTTCTGTATCTCTATTATGTTGGTGCGGCTTCGGAACTTTTAAATATCTTGATATATCTCGAGAACTACGCATCTGATCAAAAAATATCATAGAACATAAAAAGTAGGAAACTTAATTCTCTACAAAAAAGGTCTCTTAACATTTTGCCATAGCTCGCTTCGTTTCCGAGATATTTGCAGATTTATCTCAAGGGAAGGGGCCTGACGGACATATTTCGAGATATTTCTTCTTCTTGTTGTTCTTCTTCTGCACAGCTAAGCTGGAAGTGGCATTTGCAGCTCGCAATAGTGCAGAGTTATCGCAAAGAAAGGGGCCACGGTGTTTCTGTATCCCTATTATGTTGGTGCGGCTTCGGAACTTTTAAATATCTCGATATATCTCGGAAACTACGCTTCTGATCAAAAAATATCATAGAACATAAATTGTAGGAAACATAATTCTCTACAAAAAACGTCTCTTAACATTTTGCCATAGCTCGCTTCGTTTCCGAGATATTTGCAGATTCAGCTCAAAGGAACTGGCCTGACGGACATATTTCGAGATATTTCTTCTTCTTGTTGTTCTTCCTCTGCACAGCTAAGCTGGAAGTGGCATTTGCAGCTCGCAATAGTGCAGAGTTATCTCAAAGAAAGGGGCCACGGTGTTTCTGTATCTCTATTATGTTGGTGCGGCTTCGGAACTTTTAAATATCTTGATATATCTCGAGAACTACGCATCTGATCAAAAAATATCGTAGAACATAAAAAGTAGGAAACTTAATTCTCTACAAAAAAGGTCTCTTAACATTTTGCCATAGCTCGCTTCGTTTCCGAGATATTTGCATATTTATCTCAAGGGAAGGGGCCTGACGGATATATTTCGAGATATTTCTTGTTCTTGTTGTTCTTCTTCTGCACAGCTAAGCTGGAAGTGGCATTTGAGGCTCGCACTAGTGCAGAGTTATCTCAAAGAATGGGGCCACGGTGTTTCTGTATCTCTATTATGTTGGTGCGGCTTCGGAACTTTTTAATATCTCGATATATCTCGAAAACTACGCTTCTGATCAAAAAATATCATAGAACATAAATTGTAGGAAACATAATTCTCTACAAAAAAGGTCTCTTAACATTTTGCCATAGCTCGCTTCGTTTCCGAGATATTTGCAGATATATCTCAAGGGAAGGGGCCTGACGGACATATTTCGGGATATTTCTTCTTCTTGTTGTTCTTCTTCTGCACAGCTAAGCTGGAAGTGGCATTTGCGGCTCGCTCTAGTGCAGAGTTATCTCAAAGAAAGGGGCCACGGTGTTTCTGTATCCCTATTATGTTGGTGCGGCTTCGGAACTTTTAAATATCTCGATATATCTCGGAAACTACGCTTCTGATCAAAAAATATCATAGAACGTAAATTGTAGGAAACATAATTCTCTACAAAAAACGTCTCTTAACATTTTGCCATAGCTCGCTTCGTTTCCGAGATATTTGCAGATTCAGCTCAAAGGAACTGGCCTGACGGACATATTTCGAGATATTTCTTCTTCTTGTTGTTCTTCCTCTGCACAGCTAAGCTGGAAGTGGCATTTGCAGCTCGCAATAGTGCAGAGTTATCTCAAAGAAAGGGGCCACGGTGTTTCTGTATTTCTATTATGTTGGTGCGGCTTCGGAACTTTTTAATATCTCGATATATCTCGAAAACTACGCTTCTGATCAAAAAATATCATAGAACATAAATTGTAGGAAACATAATTCTCTACAAAAAAGGTCTCTTAACATTTTGCCATAGCTCTCTTCGTTTCCGAGATATTTGCAGATTTATCTCAAGGGAAGGGGCCTGACGGACATATTTCGAGATATTTCTTCTTCTTGTTGTTCTTCTTCTGCACAGCTAAGCTGAAAGTGGCATTTGCAGCTCGCAATAGTGCAGAGTTATCTCAAAGAAAGGGGCCACGGTGTTTCTGTATCTCTATTATGTTGGTGCGGCTTCGGAACTTTTAAATATCTTGATATATCTCGAGAACTACGCATCTGATCAAAAAATATCATAGAACATAAAAAGTAGGAAACCTAATTCTCTACAAAAAAGGTCGCTTAACATTTTGCCATAGCTCTCTTCGTTTCCGAGATATTTGCAGATTTATCTCAAGGGAAGGGGCCTGACGGACATATTTCGAGATATTTCTTCTTCTTGTTGTTCTTCTTCTGCACAGCTAAGCTGAAAGTGGCATTTGCAGCTCGCAATAGTGCAGAGTTATCTCAAAGAAAGGGGCCACGGTGTTTCTGTATCTCTATTATGTTGGTGCGGCTTCGGAACTTTTAAATATCTTGATATATCTCGAGAACTACGCATCTGATCAAAAAATATCATAGAACATAAAAAGTAGGAAACTTAATTCTCTACAAAAAAGGTCGCTTAACATTTTGCCATAGCTCGCTTCGTTTCCGAGATATTTGCATATTTATCTCAAGGGAAGGGGCCTGACGGACATATTTCGAGATATTTCTTGTTCTTGTTGTTCTTCTTCTGCACAGCTAAGCTGGAAGTGGCATTTGCGGCTCGCACTAGTGCAGAGTTATCTCAAAGAATGTGGCCACGGTGTTTCTGTATCTCTATTATGTTGGTGCGGCTTCGGAACTTTTTAATATCTCGATATATCTCGAAAACTACGCTTCTGATCAAAAAATATCATAGAACATAAATTGTAGGAAACATAATTCTCTACAAAAAAGGTCTCTTAACATTTTGCCATAGCTCGCTTCGTTTCCGAGATATTTGCAGATATATCTCAAGGGAAGGGGCCTGACGGACATATTTCGGGATATTTCTTCTTCTTGTTGTTCTACTTCTGCACAGCTAAGCTGGAAGTGGCATTTACAGCTCGCAATAGTGCAGAGTTATCTCAAAGAAAGGGGCCACGGTGTTTCTGTATCTCTATTATGTTGGTGCGGCTTCGGAACTTTTAAATATCTTGATATATCTCGAGAACTACGCATCTGATCAAAAAATATCATAGAACCTAAAAAGTAGGAAACTTAATTCTCTATAAAAAAGGTCTCTTAACATTTTGCCATAGCTCTCTTCGTTTCCGAGATATTTGCAGATTTATCTCAAGGGAAGGGGCCTGACGGACATATTTCGAGATATTTCTTCTTCTTGTTGTTCTTCTTCTGCACAGCTAAGCTGGAAGTGGCATTTGCAGCTCGCAGTAGTGCAGAGTTATCTCAAAGAAAGGGGCCACGGTGTTTCTGTATCTCTATTATGTTGGTGCGGCTTCGGAACTTTTTAATATCTCGATATATCTCGAAAACTACGCTTCTGATCAAAAAATATCATAGAACATAAATTGTAGGAAACATAATTCTCTACAAAAAAGGTCTCTTAACATTTTGCCATAGCTCGCTTCGTTTCCGAGATATTTGCAGATATATCTCAAGGGAAGGGGCCTGACGAACATATTTCTAGATATTTCTTCTTCTTGTTGTTCTTCTTCTGCACAGCTAAGCTGGAAGTGGCATTTACAGTTCGCAATAGTGCAGAGTTATCTCAAAGAAAGGGGCCACGGTGTTTCTGTATCTCTGTTATGTTGGTGCGGCTTCGGAACTTTTAAATATCTTGATATATCTCGAGAACTACGCATCTGATCAAAAAATATCATAGAACATAAAAAGTAAGAAACTTAATTCTCTACAAAAGAGGTCTGTTAACATTTTCCCATAGCTCGCTCCGTTTCCGAGATATTTGCAGATATATCTCAAGGGAAGGGGCCTGACGGACATATTTCGAGATATTTCTTCTTCTTGTTGTTCTTCTTCTGCACAGCTAAGCTGGAAGTGGCATTTGCTGCTCGCACTAGTGCAGAGTTATCTCAAAGAAAGGGGCCACGGTGTTTCTGTATCTCTATTATGTTGGTGCGGCTTCGGAACTTTTTATATCTCGATATATCTCGAAAACTACGCTTCTGATCAAAAAATATCATAGAACATAAATTGTAGGAAACATAATTCTCTACAAAAAACGTCTCTTAACATTTTGCCATAGCTCGCTTCGTTTCCGAGATATTTGCAGATTCAGCTCAAAGGAACTGGCCTGACGGACATATTTCGAGATATTTCTTCTTCTTGTTGTTCTTCCTCTGCACAGCTAAGCTGGAAGTGGCATTTGCAGCTCGCAATAGTGCAGAGTTATCTCAAAGAAAGGGGCCACGGTGTTTCTGTATCTCTATTATGTTGGTGCGGCTTCGGAACTTTTAAATATCTTGATATATCTCGAGAACTACGCATCTGATCAAAAAATATCATAGAACATAAAAAGTAGGAAACTTAATTCTCTACAAAAAAGGTCTCTTAACATTTTGCCATAGCTCGCTTCGTTTCCGAGATATTTGCATATTTATCTCAAGGGAAGGGGCCTGACGGACATATTTCGAGATATTTCTTGTTCTTGTTGTTCTTCTTCTGCACAGCTAAGCTGGAAGTGGCATTTGCGGCTCGCACTAGTGCAGAGTTATCTCAAAGAATGGGGCTACGGTGTTTCTGTATCTCTATTATGTTGGTGCGGCTTCGGAACTTTTAAATATCTTGATATATCTCGAGAACTACGCATCTGATCAAAAAATATCATAGAACATAAAAAGTAGGAATCCTAATTTTCTACAAAAAAGGTCTCTTAACATTTTGCCGTAGCTCGCTTCGTTTCCGAGATATTTGCAGATTTATCTCAAGGGAAGGGGCCTGACGGACATATTTCCAGATATTTCTTCTTCTTGTTGTTCTTCTTCTGCACAGCTAAGCTGGAAGTGGCATTTGCAGCTCGCAATAGTGCAGAGTTATCTCAAAGAAAGGGGCCACGGTGTTTCTGTATCTCTATTATGTTGGTGCGGCTTCGGAACTTTCAAATATCTTGATATATCTCGAGAACTACGCATCTGATCAAAAAATATCATAGAACATAAAAAGTAGGAAACCTAATTTTCTACAAAAAAGGTCTCATAACATTTTGCCGTAGCTCGCTTCGTTTCCGAGATATTTGCAGATTTATCTCAAGGGAAGGGGCCTGACGGACATATTTCGAAATATTTCTTATTCTTGTTGTTCTTCTTCTGCGCAGCTAAGCTGGAAGTGGCATTTGCAGCTCGCAATAGTGCAGAGTTATCTCAAAGAAAGGGGCCACTGTGTTTCTGTACCTCTATTATGTTGGTGCAGCTTCGGAGCTTTTAAATATCTTGATATATCTCGAGAACTACGCATCTGATCAAAAAATATCATAGAACATAAAAAGTAGGAAACTTAATTCTCTACAAAAAAGGTCTCTTAACATTTTGCCATAGCTCGCTTCGTTTCCGAGATATTTGCAGATTTATCTCAAGGGAAGGGGCCTGACGGACATATTTCGAGATATTTCTTCTTCTTGTTGTTCTTCTTCTGCACAGCTAAGCTGGAAGTGGCATTTGCAGCTCGCAATAGTGCAGAGTTATCGCAAAGAAAGGGGCCACGGTGTTTCTGTATCTCCATTATGTTGGTGCGGCTTCGAAACTTTTAAATATCTTGATATATCTCGAGAACTACGCCTCTGATTGAAAAATATCATAGAACATAAAAAGTAGGAAACTTAATTCTCTACAAAAAAGGTCTCTTAACATTTTGCCATAGCTCGCTTCGTTTCCGAGATATTTGCAGATTTATCTCAAGGGAAGGGGCCTGACGGACATATTTCGAGATATTTCTTCTTCTTGTTGTTCTTCTTCTGCACAGCTAAGCTGGAAGTGGCATTTGCAGCTCGCAATAGTGCAGAGTTATCGCAAAGAAAGGGGCCACGGTATTTCTGTATCTCTATTATGTTGGTGCAGCTTCGGAGCTTTTAAATATCTTGATATATCTCGAGAACTACGCATCTGATCAAAAAATATCATAGAACATAAAAAGTAGGAAACTTAATTCTCTACAAAAAAGGTCTCTTAACATTTTGCCATAGCTCGCTTCGTTTCCGAGATATTTGCAGATTTATCTCAAGGGAAGGGGCCTGACGGACATATTTCGAGATATTTCTTCTTCCTGTTGTTCTTCTTCTGCACAGCTAAGCTGGAAGTGGCATTTGCTGCGCGCAATAGTGCAGAGTTATCTCAAAGAAAGGGGCCACGGTGATTCTGTATCTCTATTATGTTGGTGCGGCTTCGGAACTTTTAAATATCTTGATATATCTCGAGAACTACGCATCTGATCAAAAAATATCATAGAACATAAAAAGTAGGAAATCTAATTTTCTACAAAAAAGGTCTCTTAACATTTTGCCGTAGCTCGCTTCGTTTCCGAGATATTTGCAGATTTATCTCAAGGGAAGGGGCCTGACGGACATATTTCGAGATATTTCTTCTTCTTGTTGTTCTTCTTCTGCACAGCTAAGCTGGAAGTGGCATTTGCAGCGCGCAATAGTGCAGAGTTATCTCCAAGAAAGGGGCCACGGTGTTTCTGTACCTCTATTATGTTGGTGCAGCTTCGGAGCTTTTAAATATCTTGATATATCTCGAGAACTACGCATCCGATCAAAAAATATCATAGAACATAAAAAGTAGGAAACTTAATTCTCTACAAAAAAGGTCTCTTAACATTTTGCCATAGCTCGCTTCGTTTCCGAGATATTTGCAGATTTATCTCAAGGGAAGGGGCCTGACGGACATATTTCGAGATATTTCTTCTTCTTGTTGTTCTTCTTCTGCACAGCTAAGCTGGAAGTGGCATTTGCAGCTCGCAATAGTGCAGAGTTATCGCAAAGAAAGGGGCCACGGTGTTTCTGTATCTCCATTATGTTGGTGCGGCTTCGAAACTTTTAAATATCTTGATATATCTCGAGAACTACGCCTCTGATTGAAAAATATCATAGAACATAAAAAGTAGGAAACTTAATTCTCTACAAAAAAGGTCTCTTAACATTTTGCCATAGCTCGCTTCGCTTCCGAGATATTTGCAGATTTATCTCAAGGGAAGGGGCCTGACGGACATATTTCGAGATATTTCTTCTTCTTGTTGTTCTTCTTCTGCACAGCTAAGCTGGAAGTGGCATTTGCAGCTCGCAATAGTGCAGAGTTATCGCAAAGAAAGGGGCCACGGTGTTTCTGTATCTCTATTATGTTGGTGCAGCTTCGGAGCTTTTAAATATCTTGATATATCTCGAGAACTACGCATCTGATCAAAAAATATCATAGAACATAAAAAGTAGGAAACTTAATTCTCTACAAAAAAGGTCTCTTAACATTTTGCCATAGCTCGCTTCGTTTCCGAGATATTTGCAGATTTATCTCAAGGGAAGGGGCCTGACGGACATATTTCGAGATATTTCTTCTCCTGTTGTTCTTCTTCTGCACAGCTAAGCTGGAAGTGGCATTTGCTGCGCGCAATAGTGCAGAGTTATCTCAAAGAAAGGGGCCACGGTGATTCTGTATCTCTATTATGTTGGTGCGGCTTCGGAACTTTTAAATATCTTGATATATCTCGAGAACTACGCATCTGATCAAAAAATATCATAGAACATAAAAAGTAGGAAATCTAATTTTCTACAAAAAAGCTCTCTTAACATTTTGCAGTAGCTCGCTTCGTTTCCGAGATATTTGCAGATTTATCTCAAGGGAAGGGGCCTGACGGACATATTTCGAGATACTTCTTCTTCTTGTTGTTCTTCTTCTGCACAGCTAAGCTGGAAGTGGCATTTGCAGCGCGCAATAGTGCAGAGTTATCTCCGAGAAAGGGGCCACGGTGTTTCTGTATCTCTATTATGTTTGTGCGGCTTCGGAACTTTTAAATATCTTGATATATCTCGAGAACTACGCATCTGATCAAAAAATATCATAGAACATAAAAAGTAGGAAACTTAATTCTCTACAAAAAAGGTCTCTTAACATTTTCCCATAACTGGCATCGTTTCCGAGATATTTGCAGATTTAGCTCAAGGGAAGGGGCCTGACGGACATATTCCGAGATATTTCTTCTTCTTGTTGTTCCTCTTCTGCACAGCTAAGCTGGAAGTGGCATTTGCAGCTCGCAATAGTGCAGAGTTATCTCAAAGAAAGGGGCCACGGTGTTTCTGTACCTCTATTATGTTGGTGCAGCTTCGGAGCTTTTAAATATCTTGATATATCTCGAGAACTACGCATCTGATTAAAAAATATCATAGAACATAAAAAGTAGGAAACTTAATTCTCTACAAAAAAGGTCTCTTAACATTTTGCCGTAGCTCGCTTCGTTTCCGAGATATTTGCAGATTTATCTCAAGGGAAGGGGCCTGACGGACATATTTCCAGATATTTCTTCTTCTTGTTGTTCTTCTTCTGCACAGCTAAGCTGGAAGTGGCATTTGCAGCTCGCAATAGTGCAGAGTTATCTCAAAGATAGGGGCCACGGTGTTTCTGTATCTCTATTATGTTGGTGCGGCTTCGGAACTTTCAAATATCTTGATATATCTCGAGAACTACGCATCTGATCAAAAAATATCATAGAACATAAAAAGTAGGAAACCTAATTTTCTACAAAAAAGGTCTCATAACATTTTGCCGTAGCTCGCTTCGTTTCCGAGATATTTGCAGATTTATCTCAAGGGAAGGGGCCTGACGGACATATTTCGAAATATTTCTTATTCTTGTTGTTCTTCTTCTGCGCAGCTAAGCTGGAAGTGGCATTTGCAGCTCGCAATAGTGCAGAGTTATCTCAAAGAAAGGGGCCACTGTGTTTCTGTACCTCTATTATGTTGGTGCAGCTTCGGAGCTTTTAAATATCTTGATATATCTCGAGAACTACGCATCTGATCAAAAAATATCATAGAACATAAAAAGTAGGAAACTTAATTCTCTACAAAAAAGGTCTCTTAACATTTTGCCATAGCTCGCTTCGTTTCCGAGATATTTGCAGATTTATCTCAAGGGAAGGGGCCTGACGGACATATTTCGAGATATTTCTTCTTCTTGTTGTTCTTCTTCTGCACAGCTAAGCTGGAAGTGGCATTTGCAGCTCGCAATAGTGCAGAGTTATCGCAAAGAAAGGGGCCACGGTGTTTCTGTATCTCCATTATGTTGGTGCGGCTTCGAAACTTTTAAATATCTTGATATATCTCGAGAACTACGCCTCTGATTGAAAAATATCATAGAACATAAAAAGTAGGAAACTTAATTCTCTACAAAAAAGGTCTCTTAACATTTTGCCATAGCTCGCTTCGTTTCCGAGATATTTGCAGATTTATCTCAAGGGAAGGGGCCTGACGGACATATTTCGAGATATTTCTTCTTCTTGTTATTCTTCTTCTGCACAGCTAAGCTGGAAGTGGCATTTGCAGCTCGCAATAGTGCAGAGTTATCGCAAAGAAAGGGGCCACGGTGTTTCTGTATCTCTATTATGTTGGTGCAGCTTCGGAGCTTTTAAATATCTTGATATATCTCGAGAACTACGCATCTGATCAAAAAATATAATAGAACACAAAAAGTAGGAAACTTAATTCTCTACAAAAAAGGTCTCTTAACATTTTGCCATAGCTCGCTTCGTTTCCGAGATATTTGCAGATTTATCTCAAGGGAAGGGGCCTGACGGACATATTTCGAGATATTTCTTCTTCCTGTTGTTCTTCTTCTGCACAGCTAAGCTGGAAGTGGCATTTGCTGCGCGCAATAGTGCAGAGTTATCTCAAAGAAAGGGGCCACGGTGATTCTGTATCTCTATTATGTTGGTGCGGCTTCGGAACTTTTAAATATCTTGATATATCTCGAGAACTACGCATCTGATCAAAAAATATCATAGAACATGAAAAGTAGGATATCTAATTTTCTACAAAAAAGGTCTCTTAACATTTTGCCGTAGCTCGCTTCGTTTCCGAGATATTTGCAGATTTATCTCAAGGGAAGGGGCCTGACGGACATATTTCGAGATACTTCTTCTTCTTGTTGTTCTTCTTCTGCACAGCTAAGCTGGAAGTGGCATTTGCAGCGCGCAATAGTGCAGAGTTATCTCCAAGAAAGGGGCCACGGTGTTTCTGTATCTCTATTATGTTGAAGTGGCATTTGCGGCTCGCACTAGTGCAGAGTTATCTCAAAGAATGGGGCTACGGTGTTTCTGTATCTCTATTATGTTGGTGCGGCTTCGCAACTTTTAAATATCTTGATATATCTCGAGAACTACGCATCTGATCAAAAAATATCATAGAACATAAAAAGTAGGAAACTTAATTCTCTACAAAAAAGGTCTCTTAACATTTTGCCATAGCTCGCTTCGTTTCCGAGATATTTGCATATTTATCTCAAGGGAAGGGGCCTGACGGACATATTTCGAGATATTTCTTGTTCTTGTTGTTCTTCTTCTGCACAGCTAAGCTGGAAGTGGCATTTGCGGCTCGCACTAGTGCAGAGTTATCTCAAAGAATGGGGCTACGGTGTTTCTGTATCTCTATTATGTTGGTGCGGCTTCGGAACTTTTAAATATCTTGATATATCTCGAGAACTACGCATCTGATCAAAAAATATCATAGAACATAAAAAGTAGGAATCCTAATTTTCTACAAAAAAGGTCTCTTAACATTTTGCCGTAGCTCGCTTCGTTTCCGAGATATTTGCAGATTTATCTCAAGGGAAGGGGCCTGACGGACATATTTCCAGATATTTCTTCTTCTTGTTGTTCTTCTTCTGCACAGCTAAGCTGGAAGTGGCATTTGCAGCTCGCAATAGTGCAGAGTTATCTCAAAGAAAGGGGCCACGGTGTTTCTGTATCTCTATTATGTTGGTGCGTCTTCGGAACTTTCAAATATCTTGATATATCTCGAGAACTACGCATCTGATCAAAAAATATCATAGAACATAAAAAGTAGGAAACCTAATTTTCTACAAAAAAGGTCTCATAACATTTTGCCGTAGCTCGCTTCGTTTCCGAGATATTTGCAGATTTATCTCAAGGGAAGGGGCCTGACGGACATATTTCGAAATATTTCTTATTCTTGTTGTTCTTCTTCTGCGCAGCTAAGCTGGAAGTGGCATTTGCAGCTCGCAATAGTGCAGAGTTATCTCAAAGAAAGGGGCCACTGTGTTTCTGTACCTCTATTATGTTGGTGCAGCTTCGGAGCTTTTAAATATCTTGATATATCTCGAGAACTACGCATCCGATCAAAAAATATCATAGAACATAAAAAGTAGGAAACTTAATTCTCTACAAAAAAGGTCTCTTAACATTTTGCCATAGCTCGCTTCGTTTCCGAGATATTTGCAGATTTATCTCAAGGGAAGGGGCCTGACGGACATATTTCGAGATATTTCTTCTTCTTGTTGTTCTTCTTCTGCACAGCTAAGCTGGAAGTGGCATTTGCAGCTCGCAATAGTGCAGAGTTATCGCAAAGAAAGGGGCCACGGTGTTTCTGTATCTCCATTATGTTGGTGCGGCTTCGAAACTTTTAAATATCTTGATATATCTCGAGAACTACGCCTCTGATTGAAAAATATCATAGAACATAAAAAGTAGGAAACTTAATTCTCTACAAAAAAGGTCTCTTAACATTTTGCCATAGCTCGCTTCGTTTCCGAGATATTTGCAGATTTATCTCAAGGGAAGGGGCCTGACGGACATATTTCGAGATATTTCTTCTTCTTGTTGTTCTTCTTCTGCACAGCTAAGCTGGAAGTGGCATTTGCAGCGCGCAATAGTGCAGAATTATCTCCAAGAAAGGGGCCACGGTGTTTCTGTATCTCTATTATGTTTGTGCGGCTTCGGAACTTTTAAATATCTTGATATATCTCGAGAACTACGCATCTGATCAAAAAATATCATAGAACATAAAAAGTAGGAAACTTAATTCTCTACAAAAAAGGTCTCTTAACATTTTCCCATAACTGGCATCGTTTCCGAGATATTTGCAGATTTAGCTCAAGGGAAGGGGCCTGACGGACATATTCCGAGATATTTCTTCTTCTTGTTGTTCTTCTTCTGCACAGCTAAGCTGGAAGTGGCATTTGCTGCGCGCAATAGTGCAGAGTTATCTCAAAGAAAGGGGCCACGGTGATTCTGTATCTCTATTATGTTGGTGCGGCTTCGGAACTTTTAAATATCTTGATATATCTCGAGAACTACGCATCTGATCAAGAAATATCATAAAACATAAAAAGTAGAAAACTTAATTCTCTACAAAAAAGGTCTCTTAACATTTTCCCATAGCTGGCATCGTTTCCGAGATATTTGCAGATTTAGCTCAAGGGAAGGGGCCTGACGGACATATTCCGAGATATTTCTTCTTCTTGTTGTTCTTCTTCTGCACAGCTAAGCTGGAAGTGGCATTTGCAGCTCGCAATAGTACAGAGTTATCGCAAAGAAAGGGGCCACGGTGTTTCTGTATCTCTATTATGTTGGTGCGGCTTCGGAACTTTTAAATATCTTGATATATCTCGAGAACTACGCATCTGATGAAAAAATATCATAGAACATAAAAAGTAGGAAACCTAATTTTCTACAAAAAAGGTCTCCTAACATTTTGCCGTAGCTCGCTTCGTTTCCGAGATATTTGCAGATTTATCTCAAGGGAAGGGGCCTGACGGACATATTTCGAGATATTTCTTCTTCTTGTTGTTCTTCTTCTGCACAGCTAAGCTGGGAGTGGCATTTGCAGCGCGCAATAGTGCAGAGTTATCTCAAAGAAAGGGGCCACGGTGTTTCTGTATCTCTATTATGTTGGTGCGGCTTCGGAACTTTTAAATATCTTGATATATCTCGAGAACTACGCATCTGATCAAAAAATATCATAGAACATAAAAAGTAGGAAACTTAATTCTCTACAAAAAAGGTCTCTTAACATTTTCCCATAACTGGCATCGTTTCCGAGATATTTGCAGATTTAGCTCAAGGGAAGGGGCCTGACGGACATATTCCGAGATATTTCTTCTTCTTGTTGTTCCTCTTCTGCACAGCTAAGCTGGAAGTGGCATTTGCAGCTCGCAATAGTGCAGAGTTATCTCAAAGAAAGGGGCCACGGTGTTTCTGTACCTCTATTATGTTGGTGCAGCTTCGGAGCTTTTGAATATCTTGATATATCTCGAGAACTACGCATCTGATCAGAAAATATCATAGAACATAAAAAGTAGGAAACTTAATTCTCTACAAAAAAGGTCTCTTAACATTTTCCCATAGCTGGCATCGTTTCCGAGATATTTGCAGATTTAGCTCAAGGGAAGGGGCCTGACGGACATATTCCGAGATATTTCTTCTTCTTGTTGTTCCTCTTGTGCACAGCTAAGCTGGAAGTGGCATCTGCAGGTCGCAATAGTGCAGAGTTATCTCAAAGAAAGGGGCCACGGTGTTTCTGTATCTCTATTATGTTGGTGCGGCTTCGGAACTTTTAAATATCTCGATATATCTCGAAAACTACGCTTCTGATCAAAAAATATCAGAGAACGTAAATTGTAGGAAACATAATTGTCTACAAAAAAGGTCTCTTAACATTTTGCCATAGCTCGCTTTGTTTCCGAGATATTTGCAGATTTATCTCAAGGGAAGGGGCCTGACGGACATATTTCGAGGTATTTCTTCTTCTTGTTGTTCTTCTTCTGCACAGCTAAGCTGGAAGTGGCATTTGCAGCTCGAAATAGTGCAGAGTTATCTCAAAGAAAGGGGCCACGGTGTTTCTGTATCTCTATTATGTTGGTGCGGCTTCGGAACTTTTAAATATCTTGATATATCTCGAGAACTACGCATCTGATCAAAAAATATCGTAGAACATAAAAAGTAGGAAACTTAATTCTCTACAAATAAGGTCTCTAAACATTTTGCCATAGCTTGCATGGTTTCCGAGATATTTGCAGATTTATCTCAAGGGAAGGGGCCTGACGGACATATTTCGGGATATTCCTTCTTCTTGTTGTTCTTCTTCTGCACAGCTAAGCTGGAAGTGGCATTTGCAGCTCGCAATAGTGCAGAGTTACCTCAAAGAAAGGGGCCACGGTGTTTCTGTATCTCTATTATGTTGGTGCCGCTTCGGAACTTTTAAATATCAGGATATATCTCGAGAACTACGCATCTGATCAAAAAATATCATAGAACATAAAAAGTAGGAAACTTAATTCTCTACAAAAATGGTCTCTTAACATTTTGCCATAGCTCGCTTCGTTTCCGAGATATTTGCAGATTTATCTCAAGGGAAGGGGCCTGACGGACATATTTCGAGATATTTCTTCTTCTTGTTGTTCTTCTTCTGCACAGCTAAGCTGGAAGTGGCATTTGCAGCTCGCAGTAGTGCAGAGTTATCTCAAAGAAAGGGGCCACGGTGTTTCTGTATCTCTATTATGTTGGTGCGGCTTCGGAACTTTTAAATATCTTGATATATCTCGAGAACTACGCATCTGTTCAAAAAATATCATAGAACATAAAAAGTAGGAATCCTAATTTTCTACAAAAAAGGTCTCTTAACATTTTGCCGTAGCTCGCTTCGTTTCCGAGATATTTGCAGATTTATCTCAAGGGAAGGGGCCTGACGGACATATTTCCAGATATTTCTTCTTCTTGTTGTTCTTCTTCTGCACAGCTAAGCTGGAAGTGGCAATTGCAGCTCGCAATAGTGCAGAGTTATCTCAAAGAAAGGGGCCACGGTGTTTCTGTATCTCTATTATGTTGGTGCGGCTTCGGAACTTTTAAATATCTTGATATATCTCGAGAACTACGCATCTGATCGAAAAATATCATAGAACATAAAAAGTAGGAAACTTAATTCTCTACAAAAGAGGTCTCTTAACATTTTGCCATAGCTCGCTTCGTTTCCGAGATATTTGCAGATTTATCTCAAGGGAAGGGGCCTGACGGACATATTTCGAGATATTTCTTCTTTTTGTTGTTCTTCTTCTGCACAGCTAAGCTGGAAGTGGCATTTGCAGCTCGCAATAGTGCAGAGTTATTTCAAAGAAAGGGGCCACGGTGTTTCTGTATATCTATTACGTTGGTGCGGCTTCGGAACTTTTAAATATCTTGATATATCTCGAGAACTACGCATCCGATCAAAAAATATCATAGAACAAAGAAAGTAGGAAACTTAATTCTCTACAAAAAAGGTCTCTTAACATTTTGCCATAGCTCGCTTCGTTTCCGAGATATTTGCAGATTTATCTCGAGGGAAGGGGCCTGACGGACGTATTTCGAGATATTTCTTCTTCTTGTTGTTCTTCTTCTGCACAGCTAAGCTGGAAGTGGCATTTGCTGCGCGCAATAGTGCAGAGTTATCTCAAAGAAAGGGGCCACGGTGATTCTGTATCTCTATTATGTTGGTGCGGCTTCGGAACTTTTAAATATCTTGATATATCTCGAGAACTACGCATCTGATCAAGAAATATCATAAAACATAAAAAGTAGAAAACTTAATTCTCTACAAAAAAGGTCTCTTAACATTTTCCCATAGCTGGCATCGTTTCCGAGATATTTGCAGATTTAGCTCAAGGGAAGGGGCCTGACGGACATATTCCGAGATATTTCTTCTTCTTGTTGTTCCTCTTCTGCACAGCTAAGCTGGAAGTGGCATTTGCAGCTCGCAATAGTGCAGAGTTATCTCAAAGAAAGGGGCCACGGTGTTTCTGTACCTCTATTATGTTGGTGCAGCTTCGGAGCTTTTAAATATCTTGATATATCTCGAGAACTACGCATCTGATCAGAAAATATCATAGAACATAAAAAGTAGGAAACTTAATTCTCTACAAAAAAGGTCTCTTAACATTTTCCCATAGCTGGCATCGTTTCCGAGATATTTGCAGATTTAGCTCAAGGGAAGGGGCCTGACGGACATATTCCGAGATATTTCTTCTTCTTGTTGTTCCTCTTGTGCACAGCTAAGCTGGAAGTGGCATTTGCAGGTCGCAATAGTGCAGAGTTATCTCAAAGAAAGGGGCCACGGTGTTTCTGTATCTCTATTATGTTGGTGCGGCTTCGGAACTTATAAATATCTCGATATATCTCGAAAACTACGCTTCTGATCAAAAAATATCAGAGAACGTAAATTGTAGGAAACATAATTGTCTACAAAAAAGGTCTCTTAACATTTTGCCATAGCTCGCTTCGTTTCCGAGATATTTGCAGATTTATCTCAAGGGAAGGGGCTTGACGGACATATTTCGAGATATTTCTTCTTCTTGTTGTTCTTCTTCTGCACAGCTAAGCTGGAAGTGGCATTTGCAGCTCGCAATAGTGCAGAGTTATCTCAAAGAAAGGGGCCACGGTGTTTCTGTATCTCTATTATGTTGGTGCGGCTTCGGAACTTTTAAATATCTTGATATATCTCGAGAACTACGCATCTGATCCAAAAATATCGTAGAACATAAAAAGTAGGAAACTTAATTCTCTACAAATAAGGTCTCTAAACATTTTGCCATAGCTCGCATGGTTTCCGAGATATTTGCAGATTTATCTCAAGGGAAGGGGCCTGACGGACATATTTCGAGATATTCCTTCTTCTTGTTGTTCTTCTTCTGCACAGCTAAGCTGGAAGTGGCATTTGCAGCTCGCAATAGTGCAGAGTTACCTCAAAGAAAGGGGCCACGGTGTTTCTGTATCTCTATTATGTTGGTGCCGCTTCGGAACTTTTAAATATCAGGATATATCTCGAGAACTACGCATCTGATCAAAAAATATCATAGAACATAAAAAGTAGGAAACTTAATTCTCTACAAAAAGGTCTCTTAACATTTTGCCATAGCTCGCTTCGTTTCCGAGATATTTGCAGATTTATCTCAAGGGAAGGGGCCTGACGGACATATTTCGAGATATTTCTTCTTCTTGTTGTTCTTCTTCTGCACAGCTAAGCTGGAAGTGGCATTTGCAGCTCGCAGTAGTGCAGAGTTATCTCAAAGAAAGGGGCCACGGTGTTTCTGTATCTCTATTATGTTGGTGCGGCTTCGGAACTTTTAAATATCTTGATATATCTCGAGAACTACGCATCTGATCAAGAAATATCATAAAACATAAAAAGTAGGAATCCTAATTTTCTACAAAAAAGGTCTCTTAACATTTCGCCGTAGCTCGCTTTGTTTCCGAGATATTTGCAGATTTATCTCAAGGGAAGGGGCCTGACGGACATATTTCGAGATATTTCTTCTTTTTGTTGTTCTTCTTCTGCACAGCTAAACTGGAAGTGGCATTTCCAGCTCTCAATAGTGCAGACTTATCTCAAAGAAAGGGGCCACGGTGTTTCTGTATCTCTATTATGTTGGCGCGGCTTCGGAACTTTTAAATATCTTGATATATCTCGAGAACTACGCATCCGATCAAAAAATATCATAGAACATAAAAAGTAGGAAACTTAATTCTCTACAAAAAAGGTCTCTTAACATTTTGCCATAGCTCGCTTCGTTTCCGAGATATTTGCAGATTTATCTCGAGGGAAGGGGCCTGACGGACATATTTCGAGATATTTCTTCTTCTTGTTGTTCTTCTTCTGCACAACTAAGCTGGAAGCGGCATTTGCGGCTCGCACTAGTGCAGAGTTATCTCAAAGAAAGGGGCCACGGTGTTTCTGTATCTCTATTATGTTGGTGCGGCTTCGGAACTTTTAAATATCTTGATATATCTCGAGAACTACGCATCTGTTCAAAAAATATCATAGAACATAAAAAGTAGGAATCCTAATTTTCTACAAAAAAGGTCTCTTAACATTTTGCCGTAGCTCGCTTCGTTTCCGAGATATTTGCAGATTTATCTCAAGGGAAGGGGCCTGACGGACATATTTCCAGATATTTCTTCTTCTTGTTGTTCTTCTTCTGCACAGCTAAGCTGGAAGTGGCATTTGCAGCTCGCAATAGTGCAGAGTTATCTCAAAGAAAGGGGCCACGGTGTTTCTGTATCTCTATTATGTTGGTGCGGCTTCGGAACTTTTAAATATCTTGATATATCTCGAGAACTACGCATCTGATCGAAAAATATCATAGAACATAAAAAGTAGGAAACTTAATTCTCTACAAAAGATGTCTCTTAACATTTTGCCATAGCTCGCTTCGTTTCCGAGATATTTGCAGATTTATCTCAAGGGAAGGGGCCTGACGGACATATTTCGAGATATTTCTTCTTTTTGTTGTTCTTCTTCTGCACAGCTAAGCTGCAAGTGGCATTTGCAGCTCGCAATAGTGCAGAGTTATTTCAAAGAAAGGGGCCACGGTGTTTCTGTATCTCTATTACGTTGGTGCGGCTTCGGAACTTTTAAATATCTTGATATATCTCGAGAACTACGCATCCGATCAAAAAATATCATAGAACAAAGAAAGTAGGAAACTTAATTCTCTACAAAAAAGGTCTCTTAACATTTTGCCATAGCTCGCTGCGTTTCCGAGATATTTGCAGATTTATCTCGAGGGAAGGGGCCTGACGGACATATTTCGAGATATTTCTTCTTCTTGTTGTTCTTCTTCTGCACAACTAAGCTGGAAGCGGCATTTGCGGCTCGCACTAGTGCAGAGTTATCTCAAAGAAAGGGTCCACGGTGTTTCTGTATCTCTATTATGTTGGTGCGGCTTCGGAACTTTTAAATATCTTGATATATCTCGAGAACTACGCATCTGTTCAAAAAATATCATAGAACATAAAAAGTAGGAATCCTAATTTTCTACAAAAAAGGTCTCTTAACATTTTGCCGTAGCTCGCTTCGTTTCCGAGATATTTGCAGATTTATCTCAAGGGAAGGGGCCTGACGGACATATTTCCAGATATTTCTTCTTCTTGTTGTTCTTCTTCTGCACAGCTAAGCTGGAAGTGGCATTTGCAGCTCGCAATAGTGCAGAGTTATCTCAAAGAAAGGGGCCACGGTGTTTCTGTATCTCTATTATGTTGGTGCGGCTTCGGAACTTTTAAATATCTTGATATATCTCGAGAACTACGCATCTGATCAAAAAATATCATAGAACATAAAAAGTAGGAATCCTAATTTTCTACAAAAAAGGTCTCTTAACATTTTGCCGTACCTCGCTTTGTTTCCGAGATATTTGCAGATTTATCTCAAGGGAAGGGGCCTGACGGACATATTTCGAGATATTTCTTCTTTTTGTTGTTCTTCCTCTGCGCAGCTAAGCTGGAAGTGGCATTTGCAGCTCGCAATAGTGCAGAGTTATCTCAAAGAAAGGGGCCACGGTGTTTCTGTATCTCTATTATGTTGGTGCGGCTTCGGAACTTTTAAATATCTTGATATATCTCGAGAACTACGCATCCGATCAAAAAATATCATAGAACATAAAAAGTAGGAATCCTAATTTTCTACAAAAAAGGTCTCTTAACATTTTGCCGTAGCTCGCTTTGTTTCCGAGATATTTGCAGATTTATCTCAAGGGAAGGGGCCTGACGGACATATTTCGAGATATTTCTTCTTCTTGTTGTTCTTCTTCTGCACAGCTAAGCTGGAAGTGGCATTTGCAGCTCGCACTAGTGCAGAGTTGTCTCAAAGAAAGGGGCCACGGTGTTTCTGTATCTCTATTATGTTGGTGCGGCTTCGGAACTTTTGAATATCTCGATATATCTCGAAAACTACGCTTCTGATCAAAAAATATCATAGAACATAAATTGTAGGAAGCATAATTCTCTACAAAAAAGGTCTCTTAACATTTTGCCATAGCTCGCTTCGTTTCCGAGATATTTGCAGATATATCTCAAGGGAAGGGGCCTGACGGACATATTTCGAGATATTTCTTCTTCTTGTTGTTCTTCTTCTGCACAGCTAAGCTGGAAGTGGCATTTGCAGCTCGCACTAGTGCAGAGTTGTCTCAAAGAAAGGGGCCACGGTGTTTCTGTATCTCTATTATGTTGGTGCGGCTTCGGAACTTTTGAATATCTCGATATATCTCGAAAACTACGCTTCTGATCAAAAAATATCATAGAACATAAATTGTAGGAAGCATAATTCTCTACAAAAAAGGTGTCTTAACATTTTGCCATAGCTCGCTTCGTTTCCGAGATATTTGCAGATATATCTCAAGGGAAGGGGCCTGACGGACATATTTCGAGATATTTCTTCTTCTTGTTGTTCTTCTTCTGCACAGCTAAGCTGGAAGTGGCATTTACAGCTCGCAATAGTGCAGAGTTATCTCAAAGAAAGGGGCCACGGTGTTTCTGTATCTCTATTATGTTGGTGCGGCTTCGGAACTTTTAAATATCTTGATATATCTCGAGAACTACGCATCTGATCAAAAAATATCATAGAACATGAAAAGTAGGAAACTTAATTCTCTACAAAAAAGGTCTCTTAACATTTTGCCATAGCTCGCTTCGTTTCCGAGATATTTGCAGATTTATCTAGAGGGAAGGGGCCTGACGGACATATTTCGAGATATTTCTTCCTCTTGTTGTTCTTCTTCTGCACAGCTAAGCTGGAAGCGGCATTTGCGGCTCGCACTAGTGCAGAGTTATCTCAAAGAAAGGGGCCACGGTGTTTCTGTATCTCTATTATGTTGGTGCGGCTTCGGATCTTTTAAATATCTCGATATATCTCGAAAACTACGCTTCTGATCAAAAAATATCATAGAACATAAATTGTAGGAAACATAATTCTCTACAAAAAAGGTCTCTTAACATTTTGCCGTAGCTCGCTTCGTTTCCGAGATATTTGCAGATTTATCTCAAGGGAAGGGGCCTGACGGACATATTTCCAGATATTTCTTCTTCTTGTTGTTCTTCTTCTGCACAGCTAAGCTGGAAGTGGCATTTGCAGCTCGCAATAGTGCAGAGTTATCTCAAAGAAAGGGGCCACGGTGTTTCTGTATCTCTATTATGTTGGTGCGGCTTCGGAACTTTTAAATATCTTGATATATCTCGAGAACTACGCATCTGATCGAAAAATATCATAGAACATAAAAAGTAGGAAACTTAATTCTCTACAAAAGAGGTCTCTTAACATTTTGCCATAGCTCGCTTCGTTTCCGAGATATTTGCAGATTTATCTCAAGGGAAGGGGCCTGACGGACATATTTGGAGATATTTCTTCTTTTTGTTGTTCTTCTTCTGCACAGCTAAGCTGGAAGTGGCATTTGCAGCTCGCAATAGTGCAGAGTTATCTCAAAGAAAGGGGCCACGGTGTTTCTGTACCTCTATTATGTTGGTGCGGCTTCGGATCTTTTAAATATCTCGATATATCTCGAAAACAACGCTTCTGATCAAAAAATATCATAGAACATAAATTGTAGGAAACATAATTCTCTACAAAAAAGGTCTCTTAACATTTTGCCGTAGCTCGCTTCGTTTCCGAGATATTTGCAGATTTATCTCAAGGGAAGGAGCCTGACGGACATATTTCCAGATATTTCTTCTTCTTGTTGTTCTTCTTCTGCACAGCTAAGCTGGAAGTGGCATTCGCAGCGCGCAATAGTGCAGAGTTATCTCAAAGAAAGGGGCCACGGTGTTTCTGTATCTCTATTATGTTGGTGCGGCTTCGGAACTTTTAAATATCTTGATATATCTCGAGAACTACGCATCTGATCCAAAAATATCATAGAACATGAAAAGTAGGAAACTTAATTCTCTACAAAAAAGGTCTCTTAACATTTTGCCATAGCTCGCTTCGTTTCCGAGATATTTGCAGATTTATCTCGCGGGAAGGGGCCTGACGGACATATTTCGAGATATTTCTTCTTCTTGTTGTTCTTCTTCTGCACAGCTAAGCTGGAAGCGGCATTTGCGGCTCGCACTAGTGCAGAGTTATCTCAAAGAAAGGGGCCACGGTGTCTCTGTATCTCTATTATGTTGGTGCGGCTTCGGATCTTTTAAATATCTCGATATATCTCGAAAACTACGCTTCTGATCAAAAAATATCATAGAACATAAATTGTAGGAAACATAATTCTCTACAAAAAAGGTCTCTTAACATTTTGCCATAGCTCGCTTCGTTTCCGAGATATTTGCAGATATATCTCAAGGGAAGGGGCCTGACGGACATATTTCGAGATATTTCTTCTTCTTGTTGTTCTTCTTCTGCACAGCTAAGCTGGAAGTGGCATTTACGGCTCGCAATAGTGCAGAGTTATCTCAAAGAAAGGGGCCACGGTGTTTCTGTATCTCTATTATGTTGGTGCGGCTTCGGAACTTTTAAATATCTTGATATATCTCGAGAACTACGCATCTGATCAAAAAATATCATAGAACATGAAAAGTAGGAAACTTAATTCTCTACAAAAAAGGTCTCTTAACATTTTGCCATAGCTCTCTTCGTTTCCGAGATATTTGCAGATTTATCTCAAGGGAAGGGGCCTGACGGACATATTTCGAGATATTTCTTCTTCTTGTTGTTCTTCTTCTGCACAGCTAAGCTGGAAGTGGCATTTGCAGCTCGCAATAGTGCAGAGTTATCTCAAAGAAAGGGGCCACGGTGTTTCTGTATCTCTATTATGTTGGTGCGGCTTCGGAACTTTTAAATATCTTGATATATCTCGAGAACTACGCATCTGATCAAAAAATATCATAGAACATAAAAAGTAGGAAACTTAATTCTCTACAAAAAAGGTCTCTTAACATTTTGCCATAGCTCGCTTCGTTTCCGAGATATTTGCAGATTTATCTCAAGGGAAGGGGCCTAACGGACATATTTCGAGATATTTCTTCTTCTTGTTGTTCTTCTTCTGCACAGCTAAACTGGAAGTGGCATTTCTAGCTCGCAATAGTGCTGAGTTATCTCAAAGAAAGGGGCCACGGTGTTTCTGTATCTCTATTATGTTGGTGCGGCTTCGGAACTTTTAAATATCTTGATATATCTCGAGAACTACGCGTCTGATCAAAAAATATCATAGAACATAAAAAGTAGGAAACTTAATTCTCTACAAAAACGGTCTCTTAACATTTTGCCATAGCTCGCTTCGTTTCCGAGATATTTGCAGATATATCTCAAGGGAAGGGGCCTGACGGACATATTTCGAGATATTTCTTCTTCTTGTTGTTCTTCTTCTGCACAGCTAAGCTGGAAGTGGCATTTGCGGCTCGCACTAGTGCACAGTTATCTCAAAGAAAGGGGCCACGGTGTTTCTGTATCTCTATTATGTTGGTGCGTCTTCGGAACTTTTAAATATCTCGATATATCTCGAAAACTACGCTTCTGATCAAAAAATACCATTGAACATAAATTGTAGGAAACATAATTCTCTACAAAAAACGTCTCTTGACATTTTGCCATAGCTCGCTTCGTTTCCGAGATATTTGCAGATTCAGCTCAAAGGAACTGACCTGACGGACATATTTCGAGATATTTCTTCTTCTTGTTGTTCTTCCTCTGCACAGCTAAGCTGGAAGTGGCATTTGCAGCTCGCAATAGTGCAGAGTTATCTCAAAGAAAGGGGCCACGGTGTTTCTGTATCTCTATTATGTTGGTGCGGCTTCGGAACTTTTAAATATCTTGATATATCTCGAGAATTACGCATCTGATCAAAAAATATCATAGAACATAAAAAGTAGGAAACTTAATTCTCTACAAAAAAGGTCTCTTAACATTTTGCCATAGCTCGCTTCGTTTCCGAGATATTTGCAGATTTATCTCAAGGGAAGGGGCCTGACGGACATATTTCGAGATATTTCTTCTTCTTGTTGTTCTTCTCCTGCACAGCTAAGCTGGAAGTGGCATTTGCGGCTCGCACTAGTGCAGAGTTATCTCAAAGAAAGGGGCCACGGTGTTTCTGTATCTCTATTATGTTGGTGCGGCTTCGGAACTTTTAAATATCTTGATATATCTCGAGAACTACGCATCCGATCAAAAAATATCGTAGAACATAAAAAGTAGGAAACTTAATTCTCTACAAAAAAGGTCTCTTAACATTTTGCCATAGCTCGCTTCGTTTCCGAGATATTTGCAGATTTATCTCGAGGGAAGGGGCCTGACGGACATATTTCGAGATATTTCTTCTTCTTGTTGTTCTTCTTCTGCACAGCTAAGCTGGAAGCGGCATTTGCGGCTCGCACTAGTGCAGAGTTATCTCAAAGAAAGGGGCCACGGTGTTTCTGTATCTCTATTATGTTGGTGCGGCTTCGGAACTTTTAAATATCTTGATATATCTCGAGAACTACGCATCTGTTCAAAAAATATCATAGAACATAAAAAGTAGGAATCCTAATGTTCTACAAAAAAGGTCTCTTAACATTTTGCCGTAGCGCGCTTCGTTTCCGAGATATTTGCAGATTTATCTCAAGGGAAGGGGCCTGACGGACATATTTCCAGATATTTCTTCTTCTTGTTGTTCTTCTTCTGCACAGCTAAGCTGGAAGTGGCATTTGCAGCTCGCAATAGTGCAGAGTTATCTCAAAGAAAGGGGCCACGGTGTTTCTGTATCTCTATTATGTTGGTGCGGCTTCGGAACTTTTAAATATCTTGATATATCTCGAGAACTACGCATCTGATCGAAAAATATCATAGAACATAAAAAGTAGGAAACTTAATTCTCTACAAAAGACGTCTCTTAACATTTTGCCATAGCTCGCTTCGTTTCCGAGATATTTGCAGATTTATCTCAAGGGAAGGGGCCTGACGGACATATTTCGAGATATTTCTTCTTTTTGTTGTTCTTCTTCTGCACAGCTAAGCTGGAAGTGGCATTTGCAGCTCGCAATAGTGCAGAGTTATTTCAAAGAAAGGGGCCACGGTGTTTCTGTATCTCTATTACGTTGGTGCGGCTTCGGAACTTTTAAATATCTTGATATATCTCGAGAACTACGCATCCGATCAAAAAATATCATAGAACAAAGAAAGTAGGAAACTTAATTCTCTACAAAAAAGGTCTCTTAACATTTTGCCATAGCTCGCTTCGTTTCCGAGATATTTGCAGATTTATCTCGAGGGAAGGGGCCTGACGGACATATTTCGAGATATTTCTTCTTCTTGTTGTTCTTCTTCTGCACAGCTAAGCTGGAAGTGGCATTTGCAGCGCGCAATAGTGTAGAGTTATCTCAAAGAAAGGGGCCACGGTGTTTCTGTATCTCTATTATGTTGGTGCGGCTTCGGAACTTTTAAATATCTTGATATATCTCGAGAACTACGCATCTGATCAAAAAATATCATAGAACATAAAAAGTAGGAATCCTAATTTTCTACAAAAAAGGTCTCTTAACATTTTGCCGTAGCTCGCTTTGTTTCCGAGATATTTGCAGATTTGTCTCAAGGGAAGGGGCCTGACGGACATATTTCGAGATATTTCTTCTTTTTGTTGTTCTTCTTCTGCGCAGCTAAGCTGGAAGTGGCATTTGCAGCTCGCAATAGTGCAGAGTTATCTCAAAGAAAGGGGCCACGGTGTTTCTGTATCTCTATTATGTTGGTGCGGCGTCGGAACTTTTAAATATCTTGATATATCTCGAGAACTACGCATCCGATCAAAAAATATCATAGAACATAAAAAGTAGGAAACTTAATTCTCTACAAAAAAGGTCTCTTAACATTTTGCCATAGCTCGCTTCGTTTCCGAGATATTTGCAGATTTATCTCGAGGGAAGGGGCCTGACGGACATATTTCGAGATATTTCTTCTTCTTGTTGTTCTTCTTCTGCACAGCTAAGCTGGAAGTGGCATTTGCAGCGCGCAATAGTGTAGAGTTATCTCAAAGAAAGGGGCCACGGTGTTTCTGTATCTCTATTATGTTGGTGCGGCTTCGGAACTTTTAAATATCTTGATATATCTCGAGAACTACGCATCTGATCAAAAAATATCATAGAACATAAAAAGTAGGAATCCTAATTTTCTACAAAAAAGGTCTCTTAACATTTTGCCGTAGCTCGCTTTGTTTCCGAGATATGTGCAGATTTATCTCAAGGGAAGGGGCCTGACGGACATATTTCGAGATATTTCTTCTTCTTGTTGTTCTTCTTCTGCACAGCTAAGCTGGAAGTGGCATTTGCAGCTCGCACTAGTGCAGAGTTGTCTCAAAGAAAGGGGCCACGGTGTTTCTGTATCTCTATTATGTTGGTGCGGCTTCGGAACTTTTGAATATCTCGATATATCTCGAAAACTACGCTTCTGATCAAAAAATATCATAGAACATAAATTGTAGGAAGCATAATTCTCTACAAAAAAGGTCTCTTAACATTTTGCCATAGCTCGCTTCGTTTCCGAGATATTTGCAGATATATCTCAAGGGAAGGGGCCTGACGGACATATTTCGAGATATTTCTTCTTCTTGTTGTTCTTCTTCTGCACAGCTATGCTGGAAGTGGCATTTACAGCTCGCAATAGTGCAGAGTTATCTCAAAGAAAGGGGCCACGGTGTTTCTGTATCTCTATTATGTTGGTGCGGCTTCGGAACTTTTAAATATCTTGATATATCTCGAGAACTACGCATCTGATCAAAAAATATCATAGAACATGAAAAGTAGGAAACTTAATTCTCTACAAAAAAGGTCTCTTAACATTTTGCCATAGCTCTCTTCGTTTCCGAGATATTTGCAGATTTATCTCAAGGGAAGGGGCCTGACGGACATATTTCGAGATATTTCTTCTTCTTGTTGTTCTTCTTCTGCACAGCTAAGCTGGAAGTGGCATTTGCAGCTCGCAATAGTGCAGAGTTATCTCAAAGAAAGGGGCCACGGTGTTTCTGTATCTCTATTATGTTGGTGCGGCTTCGGAACTTTTAAATATCTTGATATATCTCGAGAACAACGCGTCTGATCAAAAAATATCATAGAACATAAAAAGTAGGAAACTTAATTCTCTACAAAAACGGTCTCTTAACATTTTGCCATAGCTCGCTTCGTTTCCGAGATATTTGCAGATTTATCTAGAGGGAAGGGGCCTGACGGACATATTTCGAGATATTTCTTCTTCTTGTTGTTCTTCTTCTGCACAGCTAAGCTGGAAGGGGCATTTGCGGCTCGCACTAGTGCAGAGTTATCTCAAAGAAAGGGGCCACGGTGTTTCTGTATCTCTATTATGTTGGTGCGGCTTCGGATCTTTTAAATATCTCGATATATCTCGAAAACTACGCTTCTGATCAAAAAATATCATAGAACATAAATTATAGGAAACATAATTCTCTACAAAAAAGGTCTCTTAACATTTTGCCGTAGCTCGCTTCGTTTCCGAGATATTTGCAGATTTATCTCAAGGGAAGGGGCCTGACGGACATATTTCCAGATATTTCTTCTTCTTGTTGTTCTTCTTCTGCACAGCTAAGCTGGAAGTGGCATTTGCAGCTCGCAATAGTGCAGAGTTATCTCAAAGAAAGGGGCCACGGTGTTTCTGTATCTCTATTATGTTGGTGCGGCTTCGGAACTTTTAAATATCTTGATATATCTCGAGAACTACGCATCTGATCGAAAAATATCATAGAACATAAAAAGTAGGAAACTTAATTCTCTACAAAAGAGGTCTCTTAACATTTTGCCATAGCTCGCTTCGTTTCCGAGATATTTGCAGATTTATCTCAAGGGAAGGGGCCTGACGGACATATTTCGAGATATTTCTTCTTTTTGTTGTTCTTCTTCTGCACAGCTAAGCTGGAAGTGGCATTTGCAGCTCGCAATAGTGCAGAGTTATCTCAAAGAAAGGGGCCACGGTGTTTCTGTACCTCTATTATGTTGGTGCGGCTTCGGATCTTTTAAATATCTCGATATATCTCGAAAACAACGCTTCTGATCAAAAAATATCATAGAACATAAATTGTAGGAAACATAATTGTCTACAAAAAAGGTCTCTTAACATTTTGCCGTAGCTCGCTTCGTTTCCGAGATATTTGCAGATTTATCTCAAGGGAAGGAGCCTGACGGACATATTTCCAGATATTTCTTCTTCTTGTTGTTCTTCTTCTGTACAGCTAAGCTGGAAGTGGCATTCGCAGCGCGCAATAGTGCAGAGTTATCTCAAAGAAAGGGGCCACGGTGTTTCTGTATCTCTATTATGTTGGTGCGGCTTCGGAACTTTTAAATATCTTGATATATCTCGAGAACTACGCATCTGATCCAAAAATATCATAGAACATAAAAAGTAGGAATCCTAATTTTCTACAAAAAAGGTCTCTTAACATTTTGCCGTAGCTCGCTTTGTTTCCGAGATATTTGCAGATTTATCTCAGGGGAAGGGGCCTGACGGACATATTTCGAGATATTTCTTCTTTTTGTTGTTCTTCTTCTGCACAGCTAAGTTGGAAGTGGCATTTGCAGTTCGCAATAGTGCAGAGTTATCTCAAAAACAGGGGCCACGGTGTTTCTGTATCTCTATTATGTTGGTGCGGCTTCGGAACTTTTAAATATCTTGATATATCTCGAGAACTACGCATCCGATCAAAAAATATCATAGAACATAAAAACTAGGAAACTTAATTCTCTACAAAAAAGGTCTCTTAACATTTTGCCATAGCTCGCTTCGTTTCCGAGATATTTGCAGATTTATCTCGAGGGAAGGGGCCTGACGGACATATTTCGAGATATTTCTTCTTCTTGTTGTTCTTCTTCTGCACAGCTAAGCTGGAAGGGGCATTTGCGGCTCGCACTAGTGCAGAGTTATCTCAAAGAAAGGGGCCACGGTGTTTCTGTATCTCTATTATGTTGGTGCGGCTTCGGATCTTTTAAATATCTCGATATATCTCGAAAACTACGCTTCTGATCAAAAAATATCATAGAACATAAATTATAGGAAACATAATTCTCTACAAAAAAGGTCTCTTAACATTTTGCCGTAGCTCGCTTCGTTTCCGAGATATTTGCAGATTTATCTCAAGGGAAGGGGCCTGACGGACATATTTCCAGATATTTCTTCTTCTTGTTGTTCTTCTTCTGCACAGCTAAGCTGGAAGTGGCATTTGCAGCTCGCAATAGTGCAGAGTTATCTCAAAGAAAGGGGCCACGGTGTTTCTGTATCTCTATTATGTTGGTGCGGCTTCGGAACTTTTAAATATCTTGATATATCTCGAGAACTACGCATCTGATCGAAAAATATCATAGAACATAAAAAGTAGGAAACTTAATTCTCTACAAAAGAGGTCTCTTAACATTTTGCCATAGCTCGCTTCGTTTCCGAGATATTTGCAGATTTATCTCAAGGGAAGGGGCCTGACGGACATATTTCGAGATATTTCTTCTTTTTGTTGTTCTTCTTCTGCACAGCTAAGCTGGAAGTGGCATTTGCAGCTCGCAATAGTGCAGAGTTATCTCAAAGAAAGGGGCCACGGTGTTTCTGTACCTCTATTATGTTGGTGCGGCTTCGGATCTTTTAAATATCTCGATATATCTCGAAAACAACGCTTCTGATCAAAAAATATCATAGAACATAAATGGTAGGAAACATAATTGTCTACAAAAAAGGTCTCTTAACATTTTGCCGTAGCTCGCTTCGTTTCCGAGATATTTGCAGATTTATCTCAAGGGAAGGAGCCTGACGGACATATTTCCAGATATTTCTTCTTCTTGTTGTTCTTCTTCTGTACAGCTAAGCTGGAAGTGGCATTCGCAGCGCGCAATAGTGCAGAGTTATCTCAAAGAAAGGGGCCACGGTGTTTCTGTATCTCTATTATGTTGGTGCGGCTTCGGAACTTTTAAATATCTTGATATATCTCGAGAACTACGCATCTGATCCAAAAATATCATAGAACATAAAAAGTAGGAATCCTAATTTTCTACAAAAAAGGTCTCTTAACATTTTGCCGTAGCTCGCTTTGTTTCCGAGATATTTGCAGATTTATCTCAGGGGAAGGGGCCTGACGGACATATTTCGAGATATTTCTTCTTTTTGTTGTTCTTCTTCTGCACAGCTAAGTTGGAAGTGGCATTTGCAGTTCGCAATAGTGCAGAGTTATCTCAAAAACAGGGGCCACGGTGTTTCTGTATCTCTATTATGTTGGTGCGGCTTCGGAACTTTTAAATATCTTGATATATCTCGAGAACTACGCATCCGATCAAAAAATATCATAGAACATAAAAACTAGGAAACTTAATTCTCTACAAAAAAGGTCTCTTAACATTTTGCCATAGCTCGCTTCGTTTCCGAGATATTTGCAGATTTATCTCGAGGGAAGGGGCCTGACGGACATATTTCGAGATATTTCTTCTTCTTGTTGTTCTTCTTCTGCACAGCTAAGCTGAAAGCGGCATTTGCGGCTCGCACTAGTGCAGAGTTATCTCAAAGAAAGGGGCCACGGTGTTTCTGTATCTCTATTATGTTGGTGCGGCTTCGGATCTTTTAAATATCTCGATATATCTCGAAAACTACGCTTCTGATCAAAAAATATCATAGAACATAAATTGTAGGAAACATAATTCTCTACAAAAAAGGTCTCTTAACATTTTGCCATAGCTCGCTTCGTTTCCGAGATATTTGCAGATATATCTCAAGGGAAGGGGCCTGACGGACATATTTCGAGATATTTCTTCTTCTTGTTGTTCTTCTTCTGCACAGCTAAGCTGGAAGTGGCATTTACAGCTCGCAATAGTGCAGAGTTATCTCAAAGAAAGGGGCCACGGTGTTTCTGTATCTCTATTATGTTGGTGCGGCTTCGGAACTTTTAAATATCTTGATATATCTCGAGAACTACGCATCTGATCAAAAAATATCATAGAACATGAAAAGTAGGAAACTTAATTCTCTACAAAAAAGGTCTCTTAACATTTTGCCATAGCTCTCTTCGTTTCCGAGATATTTGCAGATTTATCTCAAGGGAAGGGGCCTGACGGAAATATTTCGAGATATTTCTTCTTCTTGTTGTTCTTCTTCTGCACAGCTAAGCTGGAAGTGGCATTTGCAGCTCGCAATAGTGCAGAGTTATCTCAAAGAAAGGGGCCACGGTGTTTCTGTATCTCTATTATGTTGGTGCGGCTTCGGAACTTTTAAATATCTTGATATATCTCGAGAACTACGCATCTGATCAAAAAATATCATAGAACATAAAAAGTAGGAAACTTAATTCTCTACAAAAAAGGTCTCTTAACATTTTGCCATAGCTCGCTTCGTTTCCGAGATATTTGCAGATTTATCTCAAGGGAAGGGTCCTAACGGACATATTTCGAGATATTTCTTCTTCTTGTTGTTCTTCTTCTGCACAGCTAAACTGGAAGTGGCATTTCCAGCTCGCAATAGTGCTGAGTTATCTCAAAGAAAGGGGCCACGGTGTTTCTGTATCTCTATTATGTTGGTGCGGCTTCGGAACTTTTAAATATCTCGATTTATCTCGAAAACTACGCTTCTGATCAAAAAATATCATAGAACATAAAAAGTAGGAAACTTAATTCTCTACAAAAAAGGTCTCTGAACATTTTGCCATAGGTCGCTTCGTTTCCGAGATATTTGCAGATTTATCTCAAGGGAAGGGGCCTGACGGACATATTTCGAGATATTTCTTCTTCTTGTTGTTCTTCTTCTGCACAGCTAAGCTGGAAGTGGCATTTGCGGCTCGCACTAGTGCAGAGTTATCTCAAAGAGAGGGGCCACGGTGTTTCTGTATCTCTATTATGTTGCTGCGGCTTCGGAACTTTTAAATATCTTGATATATCTCGAAAACTACGCTTCTGATCAAAAAATATCATAGAACGTAAATTGTAGGAAACATTATTCTCTACAAAAAAGGTCTCTTAACATTTTGCCATAGCTCGCTTCGTTTCCGAGATATGTGCAGATTCATCTCAAGGGAAGGGGTCTGACGGACATATTTCGAGATATTTCTTCTTCTTGTTGTTCTTCTTCTGCACAGCTAAGCTGGAAGTGGCATTTGCAGCTCGCAATAGTGCAGAGTTATCTCAAAGAAAGGGGCCACGGTGTTTCTGTATCTCTATTATGTTGGTGCGGCTTCGGAACTTTTAAATATCTTGATATATCTCGAGAACTACGCGTCTGATCAAAAAATATCATGGAACATAAAAAGTAGGAAACTTAATTCTCTACAAAAACGGTCTCTTAACATTTTGCCATAGCTCGCTTCGTTTCCGAGATATTTGCAGATATATCTCAAGGGAAGGGGCCTGACGGACATATTTCGAGATATTTCTTCTTCTTGTTGTTCTTCTTCTGCACAGCTAAGCTGGAAGTGGCATTTGCGGCTCGCACTAGTGCACAGTTATCTCAAAGAAAGGGGCCACGGTGTTTCTGTATCTCTATTATGTTGGTGCGTCTTCGGAACTTTTAAATATCTCGATATATCTCGAAAACTACGCTTCTGATCAAAAAATACCATAGAACATAAATTGTAGGAAACATAATTCTCTACAAAAAACGTCTCTTGACATTTTGCCATAGCTCGCTTCGTTTCCGAGATATTTGCAGATTCAGCTCAAAGGAACTGGCCTGACGGACATATTTCGAGATATTTCTTCTTCTTGTTGTTCTTCCTCTGCACAGCTAAGCTGGAAGTGGCATTTGCAGCTCGCAATAGTGCAGAGTTATCTCAAAGAAAGGGGCCACGGTGTTTCTGTATCTCTATTATGTTGGTGCGGCTTCGGAACTTTTAAATATCTTGATATATCTCGAGAATTACGCATCTGATCAAAAAATATCATAGAACATAAAAAGTAGGAAACTTAATTCTCTACAAAAAAGGTCTCTTAACATTTTGCCATAGCTCGCTTCGTTTCCGAGATATTTGCAGATTTATCTCAAGGGAAGGGGCCTGACGGACATATTTCGAGATATTTCTTCTTCTTCTTGTTCTTCTTCTGCACAGCTAAGCTGGAAGTGGCATTTGCGGCTCGCACTAGTGCAGAGTTATCTCAAAGAAAGGGGCCACGGTGTTTCTGTATCTCTATTATGTTGGTGCGGCTTCGGAAGTTTTAAATATCTCGATATATCTCGAAAACTACGCTTCTGATCAAAAAATATCATAGAACATAAATTGTAGGAAACAGAATTCTCTACAAAAAAGGTCTCTTAACATTTTGCCATAGCTCGCTTCGTTTCCGAGATATTTGCAGATATATCTCAAGGGAAGGGGCCTGCCGGACATATTTCGAGATATTTCTTCTTCTTGTTGTTCTTCTTCTGCACAGCTAAGCTGGAAGTGGCATTTGCGGCTCGCACTAGCGCAGAGTTATCTCAAAGAAAGGGGCCACGGTGTTTCTGTATCTCTATTATGTTGGTGCGGCTTCGGAACTTTTAAATATCTCGATGTATCTCGAAAACTACGCTTCTGATCAAAAAATATCATAGAATGTAAATTGTAGGAAACATAATTCTCTACAAAAAAGGTCTCTTAACATTTTGCCATAGCTCGCTTCGTTTCCGAGATATTTGCAGATATATCTCAAGGGAAGGGGCCTGACGGACAGATTTCGAGATATTTCTTCTTCTTGTTGTTCTTCTTCTGCACAGCTAAGCTGGAAGTGGCATTTACAGCTCGCAATAGTGCAGAGTTATCTCAAAGAAAGGGGCCACGGTGTTTCTGTATCTCTATTATGTTGGTGCGGCTTCGGAACTTTTAAATATCTTGATATATCTCGAGAACTACGCATCTGATCAAAAAATATCATAGAACATAAAAAGTAGGAAACTTAATTCTCTACAAAAAAGGTCTCTGAACATTTTGCCATAGGTCGCTTCGTTTCCGAGATATTTGCAGATTTATCTCAAGGGAAGGGGCCTGACGGACATATTTCGAGATATTTCTTCTTCTTGTTGTTCTTCTTCTGCACAGCTAAGCTGGAAGTGGCATTTGCGGCTCGCACTAGTGCAGAGTTATCTCAAAGAGAGGGGCCACGGTGTTTCTGTATCTCTATTATGTTGCTGCGGCTTCGGAACTTTTAAATATCTTGATATATCTCGAGAACTACGCATCTGATCAAAAAATATCATAGAAGATAAAAAGTAGGAAGCTTAATTCTCTACAAAAAAGGTCTCTTAACATTTTGCCATAGCTCGCTTCGTTTCCGATATATTTGCAGATTTATCTCAAGGGAAGGGGCCTGACGGACATATTTCGAGATATTTCTTCTTCTTGTTGTTCTTCTTCTGCACAGCTAAGCTGGAAGTGGCATTTGCGGCTCGCGCTAGTGCAGAGTTATCTCAAAGAAAGGGGCCACGGTGTTTCTGTATCCCTATTATGTTGGTGCGGCTTCGGAACTTTTAAATATCTCGATGTATCTCGAAAACTACGCTTCTGATCAAAAAATATCATAGATCATAAATTGTAGGAAACATAATTCTCTACAAAAAAGGTCTCTTAACATTTTGCCATAGCTCGCTTGGTTTCCGAGATATTTGCAGATATATCTCAAGGGAAGGGGCCTGACGGACATATTTCGAGATATTTCTTCTTCTTGTTGTTCTTCTTCTGCACAGCTAAGCTGGAAGTGGCATTTGCGGCTCGCACTAGTGCAGAGTTATCTCAAAGAAAGGGGCCACGCTGTTTCTGTATCTCTATTATGTTGGTGCGGCTTCGGAACTTTTAAATATCTCGATGTATCTCGAAAACTACGCTTCTGATCAAAAAATATCATAGAACATAAATTGTAGGAAACATAATTCTCTATAAAAAACGTCTCTTAACATTTTGCCATAGCTCGCTTCGTTTCCGAGATATTTGCAGATATATCTCAAGGGAAGGGGCCTGACGGACATATTTCGAGATATTTCTTCTTCTTGTTGTTCTTCTTCTGCACAGCTAAGCTGGAAGTGGCATTTACAGCTCGCAATAGTGCAGAGTTATCTCAAAGAAAGGGGCCACGGTGTTTCTGTATCTCTATTATGTTGGTGCGGCTTCGGAACTTTTAAATATCTTGATATATCTCGAGAACTACGCATCTGATCAAAAAATATTATAGAACATAAAAAGTAGGAAACTTAATTCTCTACAAAAAAGGTCTCTTAACATTTTGCCATAGCTCTCTTCGTTTCCGAGATATTTGCAGATTTATCTCAAGGGAAGGGGCCTGACGGACATATTTCGAGATATTTCTTCTTCTTGTTGTTCTTCTTCTGCACAGCTAAGCTGGAAGTGGCATTTGCGGCTCGCACTAGTGCAGAGTTATCTCAAAGAAAGGGGCCACGGTGTTTCTGTATCTCTATTATGTTGGTGCGGCTTCGGAACTTTTAAATATCTCGATATATCTCGAAAACTACGCTTCTGATCAAAAAATATCATAGAACATAAATTGTAGGAAACAGAATTCTCTACAAAAAAGGTCTCTTAACATTTTGCCATAGCTCGCTTCGTTTCCGAGATATTTGCAGATTTATCTCAAGGGAAGGGGCCTGACGGACATATTTCGAGATATTTCTTCTTCTTGTTGTTCTTCTTCTGCACAGCTAAGCTGGAAGTGGCATTTGCGGCTCGCACTAGTGCAGAGTTATCTCAAAGAAAGGGGCCACGGTGTTTCTGTATCCCTATTATGTTGGTGCGGCTTCGGAACTTTTAAATATCTCGATATATCTCGAAAACTACGCTTCTGATCAAAAAATATCATAGAACATAAATTGTAGGAAACATAATTCTCTACAAAAAAGGTCTCTTAACATTTTGCCATAGCTCGCTTCGTTTCCGAGATATTTGCAGATATATCTCAAGGGAAGGGGCCTGACGGACATATTTCGAGATATTTCTTCTTCTTGTTGTTCTTCTTCTGCACAGCTAAGCTGGAAGTGGCATTTACAGCTCGCAATAGTGCAGAGTTATCTCAAAGAAAGGGGCCACGGTGTTTCTGTATCTCTATTATGTTGGTGCGGCTTCGGAACTTTTAAATATCTTGATATATCTCGAGAACTACGCATCTGATCAAAAAATATCATAGAACATGAAAAGTAGGAAACTTAATTCTCTACAAAAAAGGTCTCTTAACATTTTGCCATAGCTCTCTTCGTTTCCGAGATATTTGCAGATTTATCTCAAGGGAAGGGGCCTGACGGACATATTTCGAGATATTTCTTCTTCTTGTTGTTCTTCTTCTGCACAGCTAAGCTGGAAGTGGCATTTGCAGCTCGCAATAGTGCAGAGTTATCTCAAAGAAAGGGGCCACGGTGTTTCTGTATCTCTATTATGTTGGTGCGGCTTCGGAACTTTTAAATATCTTGATATATCTCGAGAACTACGCATCTGATCAAAAAATATCATAGAACATAAAAAGTAGGAAACTTAATTCTCTACAAAAAAGGTCTCTTAACATTTTGCCATAGCTCGCTTCGTTTCCGAGATATTTGCAGATTTATCTCAAGGGAAGGGGCCTAACGGACATATTTCGAGATATTTCTTCTTCTTGTTGTTCTTCTTCTGCACAGCTAAACTGGAAGTGGCATTTCCAGCTCGCAATAGTGCTGAGTTATCTCAAAGAAAGGGGCCACGGTGTTTCTGTATCTCTATTATGTTGGTGCGGCTTCGGAACTTTTAAATATCTCGATTTATCTCGAAAACTACGCTTCTGATCAAAAAATACCATAGAACATAAATTGTAGGAAACATAATTCTCTACAAAAAACGTCTCTTAACATTTTGCCATAGCTCGCTTCGTTTCCGAGATATTTGCAGATTCAGCTCAAAGGAACTGGCCTGACGGACATATTTCGAGATATTTCTTCTTCTTGTTGTTCTTCCTCTGCACAGCTAAGCTGGAAGTGGCATTTGCAGCTCGCAATAGTGCAGAGTTATCTCAAAGAAAGGGGCCACGGTGTTTCTGTATCTCTATTATGTTGGTGCGGCTTCGGAACTTTTAAATATCTTGATATACCTCGAGAATTACGCATCTGATCAAAAAATATCATAGAACATAAAAAGTAGGAAACTTAATTCTCTACAAAAAAGGTCTCTTAACATTTTGCCATAGCTCGCTTCGTTTCCGAGATATTTGCAGATTTATCTCAAGGGAAGGGGCCTGACGGACATATTTCGAGATATTTCTTCTTCTTGTTGTTCTTCTTCTGCACAGCTAAGCTGGAAGTGGCATTTGCGGCTCGCACTAGTGCAGAGTTATCTCAAAGAAAGGGGCCACGGTGTTTCTGTATCTCTATTATGTTGGTGCGGCTTCGGAAGTTTTAAATATCTCGATATATCTCGAAAACTACGCTTCTGATCAAAAAATATCATAGAACATAAATTGTAGGAAACAGAATTCTCTACAAAAAAGGTCTCTTAACATTTTGCCATAGCTCGCTTCGTTTCCGAGATATTTGCAGATATATCTCAAGGGAAGGGGCCTGCCGGACATATTTCGAGATATTTCTTCTTCTGCACAGCTAAGCTGGAAGTGGCATTTACAGCTCGCAATAGTGCAGAGTTATCTCAAAGAAAGGGGCCACGGTGTTTCTGTATCTCTATTATGTTGGTGCGGCTTCGGAACTTTTAAATATCTTGATATATCTCGAGAACTACGCATCTGATCAAAAAATATCATAGAACATAAAAAGTAGGAAACTTAATTCTCTACAAAAAAGGTCTCTTAACATTTTGCCATAGCTCGCTTGGTTTCCGAGATATTTGCAGATTTATCTCAAGGGAAGGGGCCTGACGGACATATTTCGAGATATTTCTTCTTCTTGTTGTTCTTCTTCTGCACAGCTAAGCTGGAAGTGGCATTTGCGGCTCGCACTAGTGCAGAGTTATCTCAAAGAAAGGGGCCACGGTGTTTCTGTATCTCTATTATGTTGGTGCGGCTTCGGAACTTTTAAATATCTCGATATATCTCGAAAACTACGCTTCTGATCAAAAAATATCATAGAACATAAATTGTAGGAAAGATAATTCTCTACAAAAAACGTCTCTTAACATTTTGCCATAGCTCGCTTCGTTTCGGAGATATTTGCAGATTCAGCTCAAAGGAACGGGCCTGACGGACATATTTCGAGATACTTCTTCTTCTTGTTGTTCTTCCTCTGCACAGCTAAGCTGGAAGTGGCATTTGCGGCTCGCACTAGTGCAGAGTTATCTCAAAGAAAGGGGCCACGGTGTTTCTGTATCTCTATTATGTTGGTGCGGCTTCGGAAGTTTTAAATATCTCGATATATCTCGAAAACTACGCTTCTGATCAAAAAATATCATAGAACATAAATTGTAGGAAACAGAATTCTCTACAAAAAAGGTCTCTTAACATTTTGCCATAGCTCGCTTCGTTTCCGAGATATTTGCAGATATATCTCAAGGGAAGGGGCCTGCCGGACATATTTCGAGATATTTCTTCTTCTGCACAGCTAAGCTGGAAGTGGCATTTACAGCTCGCAATAGTGCAGAGTTATCTCAAAGAAAGGGGCCACGGTGTTTCTGTATCTCTATTATGTTGGTGCGGCTTCGGAACTTTTAAATATCTTGATATATCTCGAGAACTACGCATCTGATCAAAAAATATCATAGAACATAAAAAGTAGGAAACTTAATTCTCTACAAAAAAGGTCTCTTAACATTTTGCCATAGCTCGCTTGGTTTCCGAGATATTTGCAGATTTATCTCAAGGGAAGGGGCCTGACGGACATATTTCGAGATATTTCTTCTTCTTGTTGTTCTTCTTCTGCACAGCTAAGCTGGAAGTGGCATTTGCGGCTCGCACTAGTGCAGAGTTATCTCAAAGAAAGGGGCCACGGTGTTTCTGTATCTCTATTATGTTGGTGCGGCTTCGGAACTTTTAAATATCTCGATATATCTCGAAAACTACGCTTCTGATCAAAAAATATCATAGAACATAAATTGTAGGAAAGATAATTCTCTACAAAAAACGTCTCTTAACATTTTGCCATAGCTCGCTTCGTTTCGGAGATATTTGCAGATTCAGCTCAAAGGAACGGGCCTGACGGACATATTTCGAGATACTTCTTCTTCTTGTTGTTCTTCCTCTGCACAGCTAAGCTGGAAGTGGCATTTGCAGCTCGCAATAGTGCAGAGTTATCTCAAAGAAAGGGGCCACGGCGTTTCTGTATCTCTATTATGTTGGTGCGGCTTCGGAACTTTTAAATATCTTGATATATCTCGAGAACTACGCATCTGATCAAAAAATATCATAGAACATAAAAAGTAGGAAACTTAATTCTCTACAAAAAAGGTCTCTTAACATTTTGCCATAGCTCGCTTCGTTTCCGAGATATTTGCAGATTTATCTCAAGGGAAGGGGCCTGACGGACATATTTCGAGATATTTCTTCTTCTTGTTGTTCTTCTTCTGCACAGCTAAGCTGGAAGTGGCATTTGCGGCTCGCACTAGTGCAGAGTTATCTCAAAGAAAGGGGCCACGGTGTTTCTGTATCTCTATTATGTTGGTGCGGCTTCGGAAGTTTTAAATATCTCGATATATCTCGAAAACTACGCTTCTGATCAAAAAATATCATAGAACATAAATTGTAGGAAACAGAATTCTCTACAAAAAAGGTCTCTTAACATTTTGCCATAGCTCGCTTCGTTTCCGAGATATTTGCAGATATATCTCAAGGGAAGGGGCCTGACGGACAGATTTCGAGATATTTCTTCTTCTTGTTGTTCTTCTTCTGCACAGCTAAGCTGGAAGTGGCATTTACAGCTCGCAATAGTGCAGAGTTATCTCAAAGAAAGGGGCCACGGTGTTTCTGTATCTCTATTATGTTGGTGCGGCTTCGGAACTTTTAAATATCTTGATATATCTCGAGAACTACGCTTCTGATCAAAAAATATCATAGAACATAAAAAGTAGGAAACTTAATTCTCTACAAAAAAGGTCTCTTAACATTTTGCCATAGCTCGCTTCGTTTCCGAGATATTTGCAGATTTATCTCAAGGGAAGGGGCCTAACGGACATATTTCGAGATATTTCTTCTTCTTGTTGTTCTTCTTCTGCACAGCTAAACTGGAAGTGGCATTTCCAGCACGCAATAGTGCAGAGTTATCTCAAAGAGAGGGGCCACGGTGTTTCTGTATCTCTATTATGTTGGTGCGGCTTCGGAACTTTTAAATATCTTGATATATCTCGAGAACTACGCATCTGATCAAAAAATATCATAGAACATAAAAAGTAGGAAACTTAATTCTCTACAAAAAAGGTCTCTTAACATTTTGCCATAGCTCGCTTGGTTTCCGAGATATTTGCAGATTTATCTCAAGGGAAGGGGCCTGACGGACATATTTCGAGATATTTCTTCTTCTTGTTGTTCTTCTTCTGCACAGCTAAGCTGGAAGTGGCATTTGCGGCTCGCGCTAGTGCAGAGTTATCTCAAAGAAAGGGGCCACGGTGTTTCTGTATCCCTATTATGTTGGTGCGGCTTCGGAACTTTTAAATATCTCGATGTATCTCGAAAACTACGCTTCTGATCAAAAAATATCATAGAACATAAATTGTAGGAAACATAATTCTCTACAAAAAAGGTCTCTCAACATTTTGCCATAGCTCGCTTCGTTTCCGAGATATTTGCAGATATATCTCAAGGGAAGGGGCCTGACGGACATATTTCGAGATATTTCTTCTTCTTGTTGTTCTTCTTCTGCACAGCTAAGCTGGAAGTGGCATTTGCGGCTCGCACTAGTGCAGAGTTATCTCAAAGAAAGGGGCCACGCTGTTTCTGTATCTCTATTATGTTGGTGCGGCTTCGGAACTTTTAAATATCTCGATGTATCTCGAAAACTACGCTTCTGATCAAAAAATATCATAGAACATAAATTGTAGGAAACATAATTCTCTATAAAAAACGTCTCTTAACATTTTGCCATAGCTCGCTTCGTTTCCGAGATATTTGCAGATATATCTCAAGGGAAGGGGCCTGACGGACATATTTCGAGATATTTCTTCTTCTTGTTGTTCTTCTTCTGCACAGCTAAGCTGGAAGTGGCATTTACAGCTCGCAATAGTGCAGAGTTATCTCAAAGAAAGGGGCCACGGTGTTTCTGTATCTCTATTATGTTGGTGCGGCTTCGGAACTTTTAAATATCTTGATATATCTCGAGAACTACGCATCTGATCAAAAAATATCATAGAACATAAAAAGTAGGAAACTTAATTCTCTACAAAAAAGGTCTCTTAACATTTTGCCATAGCTCTCTTCGTTTCCGAGATATTTGCAGATTTATCTCAAGGGAAGGGGCCTGACGGACATATTTCGAGATATTTCTTCTTCTTGTTGTTCTTCTTCTGCACAGCTAAGCTGGAAGTGGCATTTGCGGCTCGCACTAGTGCAGAGTTATCTCAAAGAAAGGGGCCACGGTGTTTCTGTATCTCTATTATGTTGGTGCGGCTTCGGAACTTTTAAATATCTCGATATATCTCGAAAACTACGCTTCTGATCAAAAAATATCATAGAACATAAATTGTAGGAAACAGAATTCTCTACAAAAAAGGTCTCTTAACATTTTGCCATAGCTCGCTTCGTTTCCGAGATATTTGCAGATATATCTCAAGGGAAGGGGCCTGCCGGACATATTTCGAGATATTTCTTCTTCTTGTTGTTCTTCTTCTGCACAGCTAAGCTGGAAGTGGCATTTGCGGCTCGCACTAGTGCAGAGTTATCTCAAAGAAAGGGGCCACGCTGTTTCTGTATCTCTATTATGTTGGTGCGGCTTCGGAACTTTTAAATATCTCGATGTATCTCGAAAACTACGCTTCTGATCAAAAAATATCATAGAACATAAATTGTAGGAAACATAATTCTCTATAAAAAACGTCTCTTAACATTTTGCCATAGCTCGCTTCGTTTCCGAGATATTTGCAGATATATCTCAAGGGAAGGGGCCTGACGGACATATTTCGAGATATTTCTTCTTCTTGTTGTTCTTCTTCTGCACAGCTAAGCTGGAAGTGGCATTTACAGCTCGCAATAGTGCAGAGTTATCTCAAAGAAAGGGGCCACGGTGTTTCTGTATCTCTATTATGTTGGTGCGGCTTCGGAACTTTTAAATATCTTGATATATCTCGAGAACTACGCATCTGATCAAAAAATATCATAGAACATAAAAAGTAGGAAACTTAATTCTCTACAAAAAAGGTCTCTTAACATTTTGCCATAGCTCTCTTCGTTTCCGAGATATTTGCAGATTTATCTCAAGGGAAGGGGCCTGACGGACATATTTCGAGATATTTCTTCTTCTTGTTGTTCTTCTTCTGCACAGCTAAGCTGGAAGTGGCATTTGCGGCTCGCACTAGTGCAGAGTTATCTCAAAGAAAGGGGCCACGGTGTTTCTGTATCTCTATTATGTTGGTGCGGCTTCGGAACTTTTAAATATCTCGATATATCTCGAAAACTACGCTTCTGATCAAAAAATATCATAGAACATAAATTGTAGGAAACAGAATTCTCTACAAAAAAGG
Source organism: Osmia lignaria lignaria (assembly GCF_051020975.1). Taxonomy (NCBI): domain Eukaryota; kingdom Metazoa; phylum Arthropoda; class Insecta; order Hymenoptera; family Megachilidae; genus Osmia; species Osmia lignaria. The sequence continues at coordinate 5,139,857 of NW_027478161.1, forward strand.
TCTCTTAACATTTTGCCATAGCTCGCTTCGTTTCCGAGATATTTGCAGATATATCTCAAGGGAAGGGGCCTGCCGGACATATTTCGAGATATTTCTTCTTCTTGTTGTTCTTCTTCTGCACAGCTAAGCTGGAAGTGGCATTTGCGGCTCGCACTAGTGCAGAGTTATCTCAAAGAAAGGGGCCACGGTGTTTCTGTATCTCTATTATGTTGGTGCGGCTTCGGAACTTTTAAATATCTCGATGTATCTCGAAAACTACGCTTCTGATCAAAAAATATCATAGAACATAAATTGTAGGAAACATAATTCCCTACAAAAAAGGTCTCTTAACATTTTGCCATAGCTCGCTTCGTTTCCGAGATATTTGCAGATATATCTCAAGGGAAGGGGCCTGACGGACAGATTTCGAGATATTTCTTCTTCTTGTTGTTCTTCCTCTGCACAGCTAAGCTGGAAGTGGCATTTGCAGCTCGCAATAGTGCAGAGTTATCTCAAAGAAAGGGGCCACGGTGTTTCTGTATCTCTACTATGTTGGTGCGGCTTCGGAACTTTTAAATAACTTGATATATCTCGAGAACTACGCATCTGATCAAAAAATATCATAGAACATAAAAAGTAGGAAACTTAATTCTCTACAAAAAAGGTCTCTTAACATTTTGCAATAGCTCGCTTCGTTTCCGAGATATGTGCAGATTTATCTCAAGGGAAGGGGCCTGACGGACATATTTCGAGATATTTCTTCTTCTTGTTGTTCTTCTTCTGCACAGCTAAGCTGGAAGTGGCATTTGCGGCTCGCACTAGTGCAGAGTTATCTCAACGAAAGGGGCCACGGTGTTTCTGTATCTCTATTATGTTGGTGCGGCTTCGGAACTTTTAAATATCTCGATATATCTCGAAAACTACGCTTCTGATCAAAAAATATCATAGAACATAAATTGTAGGAAACATAATTCTCTACCAAAAAGGTCTCTTAACATTTTGCCATAGCTCGCTTCGTTTCCGAGATATTTGCAGATATATCTCAAGGGAAGGGGCCTGACGGACATATTTCGAGATATTTCTTCTTCTTGTTGTTCTTCTTCTGCACAGCTAAGCTGGAAGTGGCATTTACAGCTCGCAATAGTGCAGAGTTATCTCAAAGAAAGGGGCCACGGTGTTTCTGTATCTCTATTATGTTAGTGCGGCTTCGGAACTTTTAAATATCTTGATATATCTCGAGAACTACGCATCTGATCAAAAAATATCATAGAACATTAAAAGTAGGAAACTTAATTCTCTACAAACGAGGTCTCTTAACATTTTGCCATAGCTCGCTTCGTTTCCGAGATATTTGCAGATTTATCTCAAGGGAAGGGGCCTGACGGACATATTTCGAGATATTTCTTCTTCTTGTTGTTCTTCTTCTGCACAGCTAAACTGGAACTGGCATTTCCAGCTCGGAATAGTGCAGAGTTATCTCAAAGAGAGGGGCCACGGTGTTTCTGTATCTCTATTATGTTGGTGCGGCTTCGGAACTTTTAAATATCTTGATATATCTCGAGAACTACGCTTCTGATCAAAAAATATCATAGAACATAAAAAGTAGGAAACTTAATTCTCTACAAAAAAGGTCTCTTAACATTTTGCCATAGCTCGCTTCGTTTCCGAGATATTTGCAGATTTATCTCAAGGGAAGGAGCCTAACGGACATATTTCGAGATATTTCTTCTTCTTGTTGTTCTTCTTCTGCACAGCTAAACTGGAAGTGGCATTTCCAGCACGCAATAGTGCAGAGTTATCTCAAAGAGAGGGGCCACGGTGTTTCTGTATCTCTATTATGTTGGTGCGGCTTCGGAACTTTTAAATATCTTGATATATCTCGAGAACTACGCATCTGATCAAAAAATATCATAGAACATAAAAAGTAGGAAACTTAATTCTCTACAAAAAAGGTCTCTTAACATTTTGCCATAGCTCGCTTGGTTTCCGAGATATTTGCAGATTTATCTCAAGGGAAGGGGCCTGACGGACATATTTCGAGATATTTCTTCTTCTTGTTGTTCTTCTTCTGCACAGCTAAGCTGGAAGTGGCATTTGCGGCTCGCGCTAGTGCAGAGTTATCTCAAAGAAAGGGGCCACGGTGTTTCTGTATCCCTATTATGTTGGTGCGGCTTCGGAACTTTTAAATATCTCGATGTATCTCGAAAACTACGCTTCTGATCAAAAAATATCATAGAACATAAATTGTAGGAAACATAATTCTCTACAAAAAAGGTCTCTCAACATTTTGCCATAGCTCGCTTCGTTTCCGAGATATTTGCAGATATATCTCAAGGGAAGGGGCCTGACGGACATATTTCGAGATATTTCTTCTTCTTGTTGTTCTTCTTCTGCACAGCTAAGCTGGAAGTGGCATTTGCGGCTCGCACTAGTGCAGAGTTATCTCAAAGAAAGGGGCCACGCTGTTTCTGTATCTCTATTATGTTGGTGCGGCTTCGGAACTTTTAAATATCTCGATGTATCTCGAAAACTACGCTTCTGATCAAAAAATATCATAGAACATAAATTGTAGGAAACATAATTCTCTATAAAAAACGTCTCTTTACATTTTGCCATAGCTCGCTTCGTTTCCGAGATATTTGCAGATATATCTCAAGGGAAGGGGCCTGACGGACATATTTCGAGATATTTCTTCTTCTTGTTGTTCTTCTTCTGCACAGCTAAGCTGGAAGTGGCATTTACAGCTCGCAATAGTGCAGAGTTATCTCAAAGAAAGGGGCCACGGTGTTTCTGTATCTCTATTATGTTGGTGCGGCTTCGGAACTTTTAAATATCTTGATATATCTCGAGAACTACGCATCTGATCAAAGAATATCATAGAACATAAATTGTAGGAAACATAATTCTCTACAAAAAAGGTCTCTTAACATTTTGCCATAGCTCGCTTCGTTTCCGAGATATTTGCAGATATATCTCAAGGGAAGGGGCCTGACGGACATATTTCGAGATATTTCTTCTTCTTGTTGTTCTTCTTCTGCACAGCTAAGCTGGAAGTGGCATTTACAGCTCGCAATAGTGCAGAGTTATCTCAAAGAAAGGGGCCACGGTGTTTCTGTATCTCTATTATGTTGGTGCGGCTTCGGAACTTTTAAATATCTTGATATATCTCGAGAACTACGCATCTGATCAAAAAATATCATAGAACATAAAAAGTAGGAAACTTAATTCTCTACAAAAAAGGTCTCTTAACATTTTGCCATAGCTCGCTTCGTTTCCGAGATATTTGCAGATTTATCTCAAGGGAAGGGGCCTAACGGACATATTTCGAGATATTTCTTCTTCTTGTTGTTCTTCTTCTGCACAGCTAAGCTGGAAGTGGCATTTGCGGCTCGCACTAGTGCAGAGTTATCTCAAAGAAAGGGGCCACGGTGTTTCTGTATCTCTATTATGTTGGTGCGGTTTCGGAACTTTTAAATATCTTGATATATCTCGAGAACTACGCATCTGATCAAAAAATATCATAGAACATAAAAAGTAGGAAACTTAATTCTCTACAAATAAGGTCTCTTAACATTTTGCCATAGCTCGCTTCGTTTCCGAGATATTTGCAGATTTATCTCAAGGGAAGGGGCCTGACGGACATATTTCGAGATATTTCTTCTTCTTGTTGTTCTTCTTCTGCGCAGCTAAGCTGGAAGTGGCATTTGCAGCTCGCAATAGTGCAGAGATATCTCAAAGAAAGGGGCCACGCTGTTTCTGTATCTCTATTATGTTGGTGCGGCTTCGGAACTTTTAAATATCTTGATATATCTCGAGAGCTACGCGTCTGATCAAAAAATATCATAGGACATAAAAAGTAGGAAACATAATTCTCTACAAAAAAGGTCTCTTAACATTTTGCCATAGCTCGCTTCGTTTCCGAGATATTTGCAGATTTATCTCAAGGGAAGGGGCCTGACGGACATATTTCGAGATATTTCTTCTTCTTGTTGTTCTTCTTCTGCACAGCTAAGGTGGAAGTGGCATTTGCGGCTCGCACTAGTGCAGAGTTATCTCAAAGAAAGGGGCCACGGTGTTTCTGTATCTCTATTATGTTGGTGCGGCTTCGGAACTTTTAAATATCTCGATATATCTCGAAAACTACGCTTCTGATCAAAAAATATCATAGAACATAAATTGTAGGAAACATAATTCTCTACAAAAAAGGTCTCTTAACATTTTGTCATAGCTCGCTTCGTTTCCGAGATATTTGCAGATATATCTCAAGGGAAGGGGCCTGACGGACATATTTCGAGATATTTCTTCTTCTTGTTGTTCTTCTTCTGCACAGCTAAGCTGGAAGTGGCATTTACAGCTCGCAATAGTGCAGAGTTATCTCAAAGAAAGGGGCCACGGTGTTTCTGTATCTCTATTATGTTGGTGCGGCTTCGGAACTTTTAAATATCTTGATATATCTCGAGAACTACGAATCTGATCAAAAAATATCATAGAACATAAAAAGTAGGAAACTTAATTCTCTACAAAAAAGGTCTCTTAACATTTTGCCATAGCTCGCTTCGTTTCCGAGATATTTGCAGATTTATCTCAAGGGAAGGGGCCTGACGGACATATTTCGAGATATTTCTTCTTCTTGTTGTTCTTCTTCTGCACAGCTAAGCTGGAAGTGGCATTTGCGGCTCGCACTAGTGCAGAGTTATCTCAAAGAAAGGGGCCACGGTGTTTCTGTATCTCTATTATGTTGGTGCGGCTTCGGAACTTTTAAATATCTCGATATATCCCGAAAACTACGCTTCTGATCAAAAAATATCATAGAACATAAATTGTAGGAAACATAATTCTCTACAAAAAAGGTCTCTTAACATTTTGTCATAGCTCGCTTCGTTTCCGAGATATTTGCAGATATATCTCAAGGGAAGGGGCCTGACGGACATATTTCGAGATATTTCTTCTTCTTGTTGTTCTTCTTCTGCACAGCTAAGCTGGAAGTGGCATTTACAGCTCGCAATAGTGCAGAGTTATCTCAAAGAAAGGGGCCACGGTGTTTCTGTATCTCTATTATGTTGGTGCGGCTTCGGAACTTTTAAATATCTTGATATATCTCGAGAACTACGCATCTGATCAAAAAATATCATAGAACATAAAATGTAGGAAACTTAATTCTCTACAAAAGAGGTCTCTTAACATTTTGCCATAGCTCGCTTCGTTTCCGAGATATTTGCAGATTTATCTCAAGGGAAGGGGCCTGACGGACATATTTCGAGATATTTCTTCTTCTTGTTGTTCTTCTTCTGCACAGCTAAGCTGGAAGTGGCATTTGCGGCTCGCACTAGCGCAGAGTTATCTCAAAGAAAGGGGCCACGGTGTTTCTGTATCTCTATTATGTTGGTGCGGCTTCGGAACTTTTAAATATCTCGATATATCTCGAAAACTACGCTTCTGATCAAAAAAGATCATAGAACATAAATTGTAGGAAACGTAATTCTCTACAAAAAAGGTCTCTTAACATTTTGCCATAGCTAGCTTCGTTTCCGAGATATTTGCAGATATATCTCAAGGGAAGGGGCCTGACGGACATATTTCGAGATATTTCTTCTTCTTGTTGTTCTTCTTCTGCACAGCTATGCTGGAAGTGGCATTTACAGCTCGCAATAGTGCAGAGTTATCTCAAAGAAAGGGGCCACGGTGTTTCTGTATCTCTATTATGTTGGTGCGGCTTCGGAACTTTTAAATATCTTGATATATCTCGAGAACTACGCATCTGATCAAAGAATATCATAGAACATAAATTGTAGGAAACATAATTCTCTACAAAAAAGGTCTCTTAACATTTTGCCATAGCTCGCTTCGTTTCCGAGATATTTGCAGATATATCTCAAGGGAAGGGGCCTGACGGACATATTTCGAGATATTTCTTCTTCTTGTTGTTCTTCTTCTGCACAGCTAAGCTGGAAGTGGCATTTACAGCTCGCAATAGTGCAGAGTTATCTCAAAGAAAGGGGCCACGGTGTTTCTGTATCTCTATTATGTTGGTGCGGCTTCGGAACTTTTAAATATCTTGATATATCTCGAGAACTACGCATCTGATCAAAAAATATCATAGAACATAAAAAGTAGGAAACTTAATTCTCTACAAAAAAGGTCTCTTAACATTTTGCCATAGCTCGCTTCGTTTCCGAGATATTTGCAGATTTATCTCAAGGGAAGGGGCCTAACGGACATATTTCGAGATATTTCTTCTTCTTGTTGTTCTTCTTCTGCACAGCTAAGCTGGAAGTGGCATTTGCGGCTCGCACTAGTGCAGAGTTATCTCAAAGAAAGGGGCCACGGTGTTTCTGTATCTCTATTATGTTGGTGCGGCTTCGGAACTTTTAAATATCTCGATATATCTCGAAAACTACGCTTCTGATCAAAAAATATCATAGAACGTAAATTGTAGGAAACATAATTCTCTACAAAAAAGGTCTCTTAACATTTTGTCATAGCTCGCTTCGTTTCCGAGATATTTGCAGATATATCTCAAGGGAAGGGGCCTGACGGACATATTTCGAGATATTTCTTCTTCTTGTTGTTCTTCTTCTGCACAGCTAAGCTGGAAGTGGCATTTACAGCTCGCAATAGTGCAGAGTTATCTCAAAGAAAGGGGCCACGGTGTTTCTGTATCTCTATTATGTTGGTGCGGCTTCGGAACTTTTAAATATCTTGATATATCTCGAGAACTACGCATCTGATCAAAAAATATCATAGAACATAAAAAGTAGGAAACTTAATTCTCTACAAAAGAGGTCTCTTAACATTTTGCCATAGCTCGCTTCGTTTCCGAGATATTTGCAGATTTATCTCAAGGGAAGGGGCCTAACGGACATATTTCGAGATATTTCTTCTTCTTGTTGTTCTTCTTCTGCACAGCTAAACTGGAAGTGGCATTTCCAGCTCGCAATAGTGCAGAGTTATCTCAAAGAGAGGGGCCACGGTGTTTCTGTATCTCTATTATGTTGGTGCGGCTTCGGAACTTTTAAATATCTTGATATATCTCGAGAGCTACGCGTCTGATCAAAAAATATCATAGGACATAAAAAGTAGGAAACATAATTCTCTACAAAAAAGGTCTCTTAACATTTTGCCATAGCTGGCTTCGTTTCCGAGATATTTGCAGATTTATCTCAAGGGAAGGGGCCTGACGGACATATTTCGAGATATTTCTTCTTCTTGTTGTTCTTCTTCTGCACAGCTAAGCTGGAAGTGGCATTTGCGGCTCGCACTAGCGCAGAGTTATCTCAAAGAAAGGGGCCACGGTGTTTCTGTATCTCTATTATGTTGGTGCGGCTTCGGAACTTTTAAATATCTCGATATATCTCGAAAACTACGCTTCTGATCAAAAAAGATCATAGAACATAAATTGTAGGAAACGTAATTCTCTACAAAAAAGGTCTCTTAACATTTTGCCATAGCTAGCTTCGTTTCCGAGATATTTGCAGATATATCTCAAGGGAAGGGGCCTGACGGACATATTTCGAGATATTTCTTCTTCTTGTTGTTCTTCTTCTGCACAGCTATGCTGGAAGTGGCATTTACAGCTCGCAATAGTGCAGAGTTATCTCAAAGAAAGGGGCCACGGTGTTTCTGTATCTCTATTATGTTGGTGCGGCTTCGGAACTTTTAAATATCTTGATATATCTCGAGAACTACGCATCTGATCAAAGAATATCATAGAACATAAATTGTAGGAAACATAATTCTCTACAAAAAAGGTCTCTTAACATTTTGCCATAGCTCGCTTCGTTTCCGAGATATTTGCAGATATATCTCAAGGGAAGGGGCCTGACGGACATATTTCGAGATATTTCTTCTTCTTGTTGTTCTTCTTCTGCACAGCTAAGCTGGAAGTGGCATTTACAGCTCGCAATAGTGCAGAGTTATCTCAAAGAAAGGGGCCACGGTGTTTCTGTATCTCTATTATGTTGGTGCGGCTTCGGAACTTTTAAATATCTTGATATATCTCGAGAACTACGCATCTGATCAAAAAATATCATAGAACATAAAAAGTAGGAAACTTAATTCTCTACAAAAAAGGTCTCTTAACATTTTGCCATAGCTCGCTTCGTTTCCGAGATATTTGCAGATTTATCTCAAGGGAAGGGGCCTAACGGACATATTTCGAGATATTTCTTCTTCTTGTTGTTCTTCTTCTGCGCAGCTAAGCTGGAAGTGGCATTTGCAGCTCGCAATAGTGCAGAGATATCTCAAAGAAAGGGGCCACGCTGTTTCTGTATCTCTATTATGTTGGTGCGGCTTCGGAACTTTTAAATATCTTGATATATCTCGAGAGCTACGCGTCTGATCAAAAAATATCATAGGACATAAAAAGTAGGAAACATAATTCTCTACAAAAAAGGTCTCTTAACATTTTGCCATAGCTCGCTTCGTTTCCGAGATATTTGCAGATTTATCTCAAGGGAAGGGGCCAGACGGACATATTTCGAGATATTTCTTCTTCTTGTTGTTCTTCTTCTGCACAGCTAAGCTGGAAGTGGCATTTGCGGCTCGCACTAGTGCAGAGTTATCTCAAAGAAAGGGGCCACGGTGTTTCTGTATCTCTATTATGTTGGTGCGGCTTCGGAACTTTTAAATATCTCGATATATCTCGAAAACTACGCTTCTGATCAAAAAATATCATAGAACATAAATTGTAGGAAACATAATTCTCTACAAAAAAGGTCTCTTAACATTTTGTCATAGCTCGCTTCGTTTCCGAGATATTTGCAGATATATCTCAAGGGAAGGGGCCTGACGGACATATTTCGAGATATTTCTTCTTCTTGTTGTTCTTCTTCAGCACAGCTAAGCTGGAAGTGGCATTTACAGCTCGCAATAGTGCAGAGTTATCTCAAAGAAAGGGGCCACGGTGTTTCTGTATCTCTATTATGTTGGTGCGGCTTCGGAACTTTTAAATATCTTGATATATCTCGAGAACTACGCATCTGATCAAAAAATATCATAGAACATAAAAAGTAGGAAACTTAATTCTCTACAAAAGAGGTCTCTTAACATTTTGCCATAGCTCGCTTCGTTTCCGAGATATTTGCAGATTTATCTCAAGGGAAGGGGCCTAACGGACATATTTCGAGATATTTCTTCTTCTTGTTGTTCTTCTTCTGCACAGCTAAACTGGAAGTGGCATTTCCAGCTCGCAATAGTGCAGAGTTATCTCAAAGAGAGGGGCCACGGTGTTTCTGTATCTCTATTATGTTGGTGCGGCTTCGGAACTTTTAAATATCTTGATATATCTCGAGAGCTACGCGTCTGATCAAAAAATATCATAGGACATAAAAAGTAGGAAACATAATTCTCTCCAAAAATGTCTCTTAACATTTTGCCATAGCTGGCTTCGTTTCCGAGATATTTGCAGATTTATCTCAAGGGAAGGGGCCTGACGGACATATTTCGAGATATTTCTTCTTCTTGTTGTTCTTCTTCTGCACAGCTAAGCTGGAAGTGGCATTTGCGGCTCGCACTAGTGCAGAGTTATCTCAAAGAAAGGGGCCACGGTGTTTCTGTATCTGTATTATGTTGGTGCGGCTTCGGAACTTTTAAATATCTTGATATATCTCGAGAACTACGCATCTGATCAAAAAATATCATAGAACATAAAAAGTAGGAAACTTAATTCTCTACAAAAAAGGTCTCTTAACATTTTGCCATAGCTCGCTTCGTTTCCGAGATATTTGCAGATTTATCTCAAGGGAAGGGGCCTGACGGACATATTTCGAGATATTTCTTCTTCTTGTTGTTCTTCTTCTGCACAGCTAAGCTGGAAGTGGCATTTACAGCTCGCAATAGTGCAGAGTTATCTCAAAGAAAGGGGCCACGGTGTTTCTGTATCTCTATTATGTTGGTGCGGCTTCGGAACTTTTAAATATCTTGATATATCTCGAGAACTACGCATCTGATCAAAAAATATCATAGAACATAAAAAGTAGGAAACTTAATTCTCTACAAAAGAGGTCTCTTAACATTTTGCCATAGCTCGCTTCGTTTCCGAGATATTTGCAGATTTATCTCAAGGGAAGGGGCCTAACGGACATATTTCGAGATATTTCTTCTTCTTGTTGTTCTTCTTCTGCACAGCTAAACTGGAAGTGGCATTTCCAGCTCGCAATAGTGCAGAGTTATCTCAAAGAGAGGGGCCACGGTGTTTCTGTATCTCTATTATGTTGGTGCGGCTTCGGAACTTTTAAATATCTTGATATATCTCGAGAGCTACGCGTCTGATCAAAAAATATCATAGGACATAAAAAGTAGGAAACATAATTCTCTACAAAAAGGTCTCTTAACATTTTGCCATAGCTGGCTTCGTTTCCGAGATATTTGCAGATTTATCTCAAGGGAAGGGGCCTGACGGACATATTTCGAGATATTTCTTCTTCTTGTTGTTCTTCTTCTGCACAGCTAAGCTGGAAGTGGCATTTGCGGCTCGCACTAGTGCAGAGTTATCTCAAAGAAAGGGGCCACGGTGTTTCTGTATCTGTATTATGTTGGTGCGGCTTCGGAACTTTTAAATATCTTGATATATCTCGAGAACTACGCATCTGATCAAAAAATATCATAGAACATAAAAAGTAGCAAACTTAATTCTCTACAAAAAAGGTCTCTTAACATTTTGCCATAGCTCGCTTCGTTTCCGAGATATTTGCAGATTTATCTCAAGGGAAGGGGCCTGACGGACATATTTCGAGATATTTCTTCTTCTTGTTGTTCTTCTTCTGCACAGCTAAGCTGGAAGTGGCATTTGCGGCTCGCACTAGTGCAGAGTTATCTCAAAGAAAGGGGCCACGGTGTTTCTGTATGTGTATTATGTTGGTGCGGCTTCGGCACTTTTAAATATCTTGATATATCTCGAGAACTACGCATCTGATCAAAAAATATCATAGAAGATAAAAAGTAGGAAACTTAATTCTCTACAAAGAAGGTCTCTTAACATTTCGCCATAGCTCGCTTCGTTTCCGAGATATTTGCAGATTTATCTCAAGGGAAGGGGCCTGTCGGACATATTTCGAGATATTTCTTCTTCTTGTTGTTCTTCTTCTGCACAGCTAAGCTGGAAGTGGCATTTGCGGCTCGCACTAGTGCAGAGTTATCTCAAAGAAAGGGGCCACGGTGTTTCTGTATCTCTATTATGTTGGTGCGGCTTCGGAACTTTTAAATATCTCGATATATCTCGAAAACTACGCTTCTGATCAAAAAATATCATAGAACATAAATTGTAGGAAACATAATTCTCTACAAAAAACGTCTCTTAACATTTTGCCATAGCTCGCTTCGTTTCCGAGATATTTGCAGATTTATCTCAAGGGAAGGGGCCTAACGGACATATTTCGAGATATTTCTTCTTCTTGTTGTTCTTCTTCTGCACAGCTAAACTGGAAGTGGCATTTCCAGCTCGCAATAGTGCAGAGTTATCTCAAAGAAAGGAGCCACGGTGTTTCTGTATCTCTATTATGTTGGTGCGGCTTCGGAACTTTTAAATATCTTGATATATCTCGAGAACTACGCATCTGATCAAAAAATATCATAGAACATAAAAAGTAGCAAACTTAATTCTCTACAAAAAAGGTCTCTTAACATTTTGCCATAGCTCGCTTCGTTTCCGAGATATTTGCAGATATATCTCAAGGGCAGGGGC